>NW_026962568.1:154399-166399 GCF_032445375.1 Bacillus rossius redtenbacheri | reverse complement strand
CAGCCTAATTGCCTGCCTAATTATCTGCCTAATTGCCTGCCTAATTAACTGCCTTATTAACTGCCTAATTGCCTGCCTAATTAACTGCCTAAGTGCCTGCCTAATTGCCTGCCTGATTAACTGCCTGATTGCCTTCTTATATATCTGCCTAATTGCCTGCCTAATTAACTGCCTATTTGCCTGCCTAAATGCCTGCCTAATTGCCTGCCTAATTATCTGCTTAATTGCCTGCCTAATAAACTGCCTAATTAACTGCCCAATTGCTTGCTTAATTAACTGCCCAAATGCCTGCCTAATTAACTGCCTAGTTAACTGCCTAAGTGCCTGCCTAATTGCCTGCTTAATACCCTGCCTAATTAACTGCCTAATTGCCTGTCTAATTATCTGCCTTATTGCCTGCCCAATTACCTGCCTAATTAACTGCCCAATTGCCTGCCTAATTAACCGCCTTATTAACCGTCTAATTGCCGGCCTAATAAACTGCATAATTAACTGACTAATTGCCTGCCTAATTGACCGCCTAATTAACTGCCTAATTGCCTGCTTAATTATCTGCCTAATTGCCTGCCTTATTATCTGCTTAATTGCGTGCCTAATTAAATGCCTAATTATCTGCTTAATTGCCTGCCTAATTACTGCTTAATTGTCTGCCTAATTAACTGCTTAATTAAATGCCTAACTACCTGTCTAATTAACTGCCTAATTAACTGCCCAATTGCCTGCCTAATTTACTGCCTAATTAACTGCCTAATTGCCTGCCTAATTGACCGCCTAATAAACTGCCTAATTGCCTGCCTAATTATTGCTTAATTGCCTGCCTAATTAAATGCCTAATTATCTGCTTAATTGCCTGCCTAATTAACTGCACATTTGCCTGCCTAATTAACTGCTTAATTAAATGCCTAATTACCTGTCTAATTAACTGCCTAATTAACTGCCTAATTGCCTGCCTAATTAACTGCCTAATTAACTGCCTAATTGCCTGCCTAATTGACCGCCTAATTAACTGCCTAATTGCCTGCTTAATTATCTGCCTAATTGCCTGCCTAATTATCTGCTTAATTGCCTGCCTAATTAAATGCCTAATTATTTCCTAATTGCCTGCCTAATTAACTGCCCAATTGCCTGCCTAATTAACTGCCTAATTAACTGCCAAATGCCTGCCTAATTGACCGCCTAATTAACTGCCTAATTGCCTGCTTAATTATCTGCCTAATTGACTGCCAAATTATCTGCTTAATTACCCGCCTAATTAACTGCCTAATTATCTGCTTAATTGCCTGCCTAATTAACTGCCTAATAACTTGCCGAATTGCCTGCCTAATTAACTGCATAATTAACTGACCAATTGCCTGCCTAATTGACCGCTTAATTAACTGCCTAATAGCCTGCCTAATTACCTGCCAAATTGCCTGCCTGCCTAATTAACTGCTTAATTGCCTGGTTATTTGCCTGCTTGCCTTATTGCCTGCTTGCCTAATTGCTTGCCTAATAACTGCTTAATTGCCTGCAAAATTACCTGTCTAATTGCCTGCCTAATTGCTTGACTAATAAACTGCCTTATTTCCTGCCTTATTGCCTGCTTAATAGCCTGCCTAATTGCCAGCCTAATTTACTTCCTAATTGCCTGCATAATTGCCTGCCTAATTAACTGCCTAATTGCCTGCCTTATTATGTGCCTAATTGCCTGCCTAATTAACTGCCTAAGTGCCTGCCTAATTGCCTGCCTAATTAACTGTCTGATTGCCTGCTTAATTATCTGCCTAATTGCCTGCAAATTAACTGCCTAATTGCCTGCCTAATTGCCTGCCTAATTAACTACCTAATTAACTGCACACTTGCCTGCCTAATTAACGGCCTAATTAAATGTCTAATTGCCTGTCTAATTAACTACCTAATTAACTGCACAATTGCCTACCTAATAAACTCCCTAATTAAATGCCTAATTGCCTTCCTAATTAACTGCCTAATTGCCTGCCTAATTGACCGCCTAATTTACTGCCTAATTGCCTGCTTAATTATCTGCCTAATTGACTGCCTAATTATCTGCTTAATTGCCTGCCTAATTAACTGCCTAATTATCTGCTTAATTGCCTGCCTAATTAACTGCCCAATTGCCTGCCTAATTAACTGCCTAATTAACTGCCCAATTGCCTGCCTAACTGACCGCCTAAATAACTGCCTAATAGCCTGCCTAATAACCTGCCAAATTGCCTGCCTGCCTAATTAACTGCTTAATTACCTGCTTATTTGCCTGCTTGCCTAATAGCCTGCTTGCCTAATTCCTTGCCTAATAACTGCATAATTGCCTGCTTAATTACCTGCCTAATTGCCTGTATAATTGCTTGACTAATAAACTGCCTTATTGCCTGCCTAATTGCCTGCTTAATTGCCTGCCTAATTGCCTGCTTAATTGCCTGCCTAATTGCCAGCTTAATTTACTTCCTAATTGCCTGCCTAATTGCCTGCCTAATTAACTGCCTAATTGCCTGCCTTACTATGTGCCTAATTTCCTGCCTAATTAACTGCCTATGTGCCTGCCTAATTATCTGCTTTATTGCCTGCCTAATTAAATGCCTAAATATCTGCCTAATTGCCTTCCTAATTAACTGCCTAATTAACTGCCCAATTGCCTGCCTAATTAACTGCATAATTAACTGCCCAATTGCCGGCCTAATTGACCAGCTAATTAGGTGCCTAATTGCCTGCCTAATTGCCTGCCTAATCATCTGCCTAATAGCCTGCCTAATTGCCTGCCTTATTACCTGCCAAATTGACTGCCTTCCTAATAAACTGCTTAATTGCCTGCCTAATTGCCTGCCTGCCTAATTGCCTGTCTGCCTAATTGCCTGCCTGCCTAATTGCCTGCCTGCCTAATTGCTTGCCTAATTACTACCTAATTACCTGCCTAAATGCCTGTCAAATTAACTGCCTTATTGCCTGCCTATTTGCCTGCTTAATTGCCTTCCCAATTGCCTGCCTAATTGCCTGTCTAATTAACTGCCTTATTGCCTGCCCAATGGCCTGCCTAATTAACTGCACAATTGCCTGCCTAATTAACTGCCTAATTAAATGCCTAATTGCCTGCCTAATTGACCTTTTAATTAACTGCCTAATTGCCTGCTTAATTATCTGCCTAATTGCCTGCCTAATTATCTGGTTAATTGCCTGCCTAATTAACTGCCTAATTATCTGCTTAATTGCCTGCCTAATTAACTGCCTAATTAACTGCCCAATTTCCTGCCTCATTAACTGCCTAATTAACTGCCCAATTGCCTGCCTAATTGACCGCCTAATTAACTGCCTAATTGCCTGCTTAATTATCTGCCTAATTGCCTGCCTAAATATCTGCTTAATTGCTGGCCTAATTAACTGCCTAATTATCTGCTTAATTGCCTGCCTAATTAAGTGCCTAATTAACTGCCCAATTGCCTGCCTAATTACCTGCCTAATTAACTGCCTAATTAACTGCCAAATTGCCTGCCTAATTCACTGCCTAATTAACTGCTTAAGTGTCTGCCTAATTGCCTGCCTAATTAACTGCCTGATTGCCTGCTTAATTATCTGCCTTATTGCCAGCCTAATGAAATGCCTAATTGCCTGCCTAATTGCCTGCCTTATTAACTACCTTATTAAATGCACAATTGCCTGCCTAATTAACTGCCTAATTAAATGCCTAATTGCCTGTCTAATTAACCGCCTAATCTACTGCCCAATTGCCTGCCTAATTAACTGCCTAATTAACTGCCTAATTGCCTGCCTAATAACCGCCTAATTAACTGCCTAATCATCTGCTTAATTGCCTGCCTAATTAACTGCCTAATCATCTGCTTAATTGCCTGCCTAATTAACTGCCTAATTATATGCTTAATTGACTGCGTAATTAACTGCTTAATTAACTGACCAATTGCCTGCCTAATTGACCGCCTAATTAACTGCCTAATAGCCTGCCTAATTACCTGCCAAATAGCCTGCCTGCCTAATTAACTGCTTAATTGCCTGCTTATTTGCCTGCTTGCCTTATTGCCTGCTTGCCTAATTGCTTGCCTAATAACTGCATAATTGCCTGCTAAATTACCTGCCTAATTGCCTGCCTAATTGCTTGACTAATAAACTGCCTTATTGCCCGCCTTATTGCCTGCTTAATTGCCTGCCTAATTGCCAGCCTAATTTACTTCCTAATTGCCTGCCAAATTGCCTGCCTAATTAACTGCCTAATTGCCTGTTTTACTATGTGCCTAATTGCCTGCCTAATTAACTGCCTAGTTGCCTGCCTAATTGCCTGCCTAATTAACTACCTAAATAACTGCACACTTGCCTGTCTAATTAACTGCCTAATTAAATGCCTAATTGCCTGTCTAATTAACCACCTAATTAACTGCCTAATTGCCTGCTTAATTATCTGCCAAAATGCCTGCCTAATTGCCTGTCTAATTAACCGCCTAATTAACTGCCTAATTGCCTGCTTAATTATCTGCCTAAATGCCTGCCTAATTAACTGCCTAATTGCCTGCCTAATAACCGCCTAATTAACTGCCTAATTGCCTGCTTAATTATCTGCCTAATTGCCTGCCTAATTATATGCTTAATTGCCTGCCTAATTAACTGCCTAATTAACTGACCAATTGCCTGCCTAATTGACCGCCTAATTAACTGCCTAATAGCCTGCCTAATTACCTGCCAAATAGCCTGCCTGCCTAATTAACTGCTTAATTGCCTGCTTATTTGCCTGCTTGCCTAATTGCCTGCTTGCCTAATTGCTTTCCTAATAACTGCATAATTGCCTGCTAAATTACCTGCCTAATTGCCTGCCTAATTGCTTGACTAATAAACTGCCTTATTGCCTGCCTTATTGCCTGCCTTATTGCCTGCTTAATTGCCTGCCTAATTGCCAGCCTAATTTACTTCCTAATTGCCTGCCAAATTGACTGCCTAATTAACTGCCTGATTGCCTGTTTTATTATGTGCCTAATTGCCTGCCTAATTAACTGCCTAATTGCCTGCCTAATTGCCTGCCTAATTAACTACCTAATTAACTGCACACTTGCCTGCCTAATTAACTGCCTAATTAAATGCCTAATTGCCTGTCTAATTAAACGCCTAATTAACTGCCTAATTGCCTGCTTAATTATCTGCCTAATTGCCTGCCTAATTAACTGCCTAATTGACTGCCTAATTGCCAGCCTAATTGCCTGCCTAATTATCTGCCTAATTGCCTGCCTAATTAACTGCCTTATTAACTGCCTAATTGCCTGCCTAATTAACTGCCTAAGTGCCTGCCTAATTGCCTGCCTGATTAACTGCCTGATTGCCTTCTCATATATCTGCCTAATTGCCTGCCTAATTAACTGCCTATTTGCCTGCCTAAATGCCTGCCTAATTGCCTGCCTAATTATCTGCTTAATTGCCTGCCTAATAAACTGCCTAATTAACTGCCCAATTGCTTGCTTAATTAACTGCCTAATCAACTGCCCAAATGCCTGCCTAATTAACTGCCTAGTTAACTGCCTAAGTGCCTGCCTAATTGCCTGCTTAATACCCTGCCTAATTAACTGCCTAATTGCCTGTCTAATTATCTGCCTTATTGCCTGCCCAATTACCTGCCTAATTATCTGCCCAATTGCCTGCCTAATTAACCGCCTTATTAATCGTCTAATTGCCGGCCTAATAAACTGCATAATTAACTGACTAATTGCCTGCCTAATTGACCGCCTAATTAACTGCCTAATTGCCTGCTTAATTATCTGCCTAATTGCCTGCCTTATTATCTGCTTAATTGCGTGCTAAATTAAATGCCTAATTATCTGCTCAATTGCCTGCCTAATTACTGCTTAATTGCCTGCCTAATTAACTGCTTAATTAAATGCCTAACTACCTGTCTAATTAACTGCCTAATTAACTGCCCAATTGCCTGCCTAATTTACTGCCTAATTAACTGCCTAATTGCCTGCCTAATTGACCGCCTAATTAACTGCCTAATTGCCTGCCTAATTATCTGCTTAATTGCCTGCCTAATTAAATGCCTAATTATCTGCTTAATTGCCTGCCTAATTAACTGCACATTTGCCTGCCTAATTAACTGCTTAATTAAATGCCTAATTACCTGTCTAATTAACTGCCTAATTAACTGCCTAATTGCCTGCCTAATTGACTGCCTAATTAACTGCCTAATTGCCTGCCTAATTATCTGCTTAATTGCCTGCCTAATTAAATGCCTAATTATCTGCTTAATTGCCTGCCTAATTAACTGCCCAATTGCCTGCCTAATTAACTGCCTAATTAACTGTCAAATGCCTGCCTAATTGACCGCCTAATTAACTGCCTAATTGCCTGCTTAATTATCTGCCTAATTGACTGCCAAATTATCTGCTTAATTGCCCGCCTAATTAACTGCCTAATTATCTGCTTAATTGCCTGCCTAATTAACTGCCTAATTAACTGCCGAATTGCCTGCCTAATTAACTGCATAATTAACTGACCAATTGCCTGCCTAATTGACCGCCTAATTAACTGCCTAATAGCCTGCCTAATTACCTGCCAAATTGCCTGCCTGCCTAATTAACTGCTTAATTGCCTGGTTATTTGCCTGCTTGCCTAATTGCCTGCTTGCCTAATTGCCTGCTTGCCTAATTGCTTGCCTAATAAATGCATAATTGCCTGCAAAATTACCTGTCTAATTGCCTGCCTAATTGCTTGACTAATAAACTGCCTTATTTCCTGCCTTATTGCCTGCTTAATTGTCTGCCTAATTGCCAGCCTAATTTACTTCCTAATTGCCTGCCTAATTGCCTGCCTAATTAACTGCCTAATTGCCTGCCTTATTATGTGCCTAATTGCCTGCCTAATTAACTGCCTAAGTGCCTGCCTAATTGCCTGCCTAATTAACTGCCTGATTGCCTGCTTAATTATCTGCCTAATTGCCTGCAAATTAACTGCCTAATTGCCTTCCTAATTGCCTGCCTAATTAACTACCTAATTAACTGCACACTTGCCTGCCTAATTAACGGCCTAATTCAATGTCTAATTGCCTGTCTAATTAACTACCTAATTAACTGCACAATTGCCTGTCTAATTAACTCCCTAATTAAATGCCTAATTGCCTGCCTAATTAACTGCCTAATTGCCTGCCTAATTGACCGCCTAAGTTACTGCCTAATTGCCTGCTTAATTATCTGCCTAATTGACTGCCTAATTATCCGCTTAATTGCCTGCCTAATTAACTGCCTAATTATCTGCTTAATTGCCTGCCTAATTAACTGCCCAATTGCCTGCCTAATTAACTGCCTAATTAACTGCCCAATTGCCTGCCTAACTGACCGCCTAAATAACTGCCTAATAGCCTGCCTAATAACCTGCCAAATTGGCTGCCTGCCTAATTAACTGCTTAATTGCCTGCTTATCTGCCTGCTTGCCTAATAGCCTGCTTGCCTAATTCCTTGCCTAATAACTGCACAATTGCCTGCTCAATTACCTGCCTAATTGCCTGTATAATTGCTTGACTAATAAACTGCCTTATTGCCTGCCTAATTGCCTGCTTAATTGCCTGCCTAATTGCTAGCTTAATTTACTTCCTAATTGCCTGCCTAATTGCCTGCCTAATTAACTGCCTAATTGCCTGCCTTACTATGTGCCTAATTTCCTGCCTAATTAACTGCCTATGTGCCTGCCTAATTATCTGCTTTATTGCCTGCCTAATTAAATGCCTAAATATCTGCCTAATTGCCTTCCTAATTAACTGCCTAATTAACTGCCCAATTGCCTGCCTAATTAACTGCATAATTAACTGCCCAATTGCCGGCCTAATTAACCGCCTAATTAGGTGCCTAATTGCCTGCTTAATTGCCTGCCTAATCATCTGCCTAATAGCCTGCCTAATTGCCTGCCTTATTACCTGCTAAATTGACTGCCTTCCTAATAAACTGCTTAATTGCCTGCCTAATTGCCTGCCTGCCTAATTGCCTGTCTGCCTAATTGCCTGCCTGCCTAATTGCCTGCCTGCCTAATTGCTTGCCTAATTACTACCTAATTACCTGCCTAAATGCCTGTCAAATTAACTGCCTTAATGCCTGCCTATTTGCCTGCTTAATTGCCTTCCCAATTGCCTGACTAATTGCCTGTCTAATTAACTGCCTTTTTGCCTGCCCAATGGCCTGCCTAATTAACTGCACAATTGCCTGCCTAATTAACTGCCTAATTAAATGCCTAATTGCCTGCCTAATTGACCTTTTAATTAACTGCCTAATTGCCTGCTTAATTATTTGCCTAATTGCCTGCCTAATTATCTGGTTAATTGCCTGCCTAATTAACTGCCTAATTATCTGCTTAATTGCCTGCCTAATTAACTGCCTAATTAACTGCCCAATTTCCTGCCTAATTAACTGCCTAATTAACTGCCCAATTGCCTGCCTAATTGACCGCCTAATTAACTGCCTAATTGCCTGCTTAATTATCTGCCTAATTGCCTGCCTAAATATCTGCTTAATTGCTGGCCTAATTAACTGCCTAATTATCTGCTTAATTGCCTGCCTAATTAAGTGCCTAATTAACTGCCCAATTGCCTACCTAATTACCTGCCTAATTAACTGCCTAATTAACTGCCAAATTGCCTGCCTAATTCACTGCCTAATTAACTGCTTAAGTGTCTGCCTAATTGCCTGCCTAATTAACTGCCTGATTGCCTGCTTAATTATCTGCCTTATTGCCTGCCTAATGAAATGCCTAATTGCCTGCCTAATTGCCTGCCTTATTAACTACCTTATTAAATGCACAATTGCCTGCCTAATTAACTGCCTAATTAAATGCCTAATTGCCTGTCTAATTAACCGCCTAATCTACTGCCCAATTGCCTGCCTAATTAACTGCCTAATTAACTGCCTAATTGCCTGCCTAATAACCGCCTAATTAACTGCCTAATTGCCTGCTTAATTATCTGCCTAATTGCCTGCCTAATCATCTGCTTAATTGCCTGCCTAATTAACTGCCTAATTATCTGCTCAATTGCCTGCCTAATTACTGCCCAATTGCCTGCCTAATTAACTGCTTAATTAAATGCCTAACTACCTGTCTAATTAACTGCCTAATTAACTGCCCAATTGCCTGCCTAATTAACTGCCTAATTAACTGCCTAATTGCCTGCCTAATTGACCGCCTTATTAACTGCCTAATTGCCTGCCTAATTATCTGCTTAATTGCCCGCCTAATAAACTGCCTAATTATCTGCTTAATTGCATGCCTAATTAACTGCCTAATTAACTTCCGAATTGCCTGCCTAATTAACTGCAAAATTAACTGACCAATTGCCTGCCTAATTGACCGCCTAATTAACTGCCTAATAGCCGGCCTAATTACCTGCCAAATTGCCTGCCTGCCTAATTAACTGCTTAATTGCCTGGTTATTTGCCTGCTTGCCTAATTGCCTGCTTGCCTAATTGCTTGCCTAATAACTGCATAATTGCCTGCAAAATTACCTGTCTAGTTGCCTGCCTAATTGCTTGACTAATAAACTGCCTTATTTCCTGCCTTATTGCCTGCTTAATTGCCTGCCTAATTGCCAGCCTAATTTACTTCCTAATTGCCTGCCTAATTGCCTGCCTAATTAACTGCCTAATTGCCTGCCTTATTATGTGCCTAATTGCCTGCCTAATTAACTGCCTAAGTGCCTGCCTAATTGCCTGCCTAATTAACTGCCTGATTGCCTGCTTAATTATCTGCCTAATTGCCTGCAAATTAACTGCCTAATTGCCTGCCTAATTGCCTGCCTAATTAACTACCTAATTAACTGCACACTTGCCTGCCTAATTAACGGCCTAATTAAATGTCTAAATGCCTGTCTAATTAACTACGTAATTAACTGCACAATTGCCTGCCTAATTAACTCCCTAATTAAATGCCTAATTGCCTGCCTAATTAACTGCCTAATTGCCTGCATAATTGACCGCCTAATTTACTGCCTAATTTGCCTGCTTAGTTATCTGCCTAATTGACTGCCTAATTATCTGCTTAATTGCCTGCCTAATTAACTGCCTAATTATCTGCTTAATTGCCTGCCTAATTAACTGCCCAATTGCCTGCCTAATTAACTGCCTAATTAACTGCCCAATTGCCTGCCTAACTGACCACCTAAATAACTGCCTAATAGCCTGCCTAATAACCTGCCAAATTGCCTGCCTGCCTAATTAACTGCTTAATTGCCTGCTTATTTGCCTGCTTGCCTAATAGCCTGCTTGCCTAATTCCTTGCCTAATAACTGCATAATTGCCTGCTTAATTACCTGCCTAATTGCCTGTATAATTGCTTGACTAATAAACTGCCTTATTGCCTGCCTAATTGCCTGCTTAATTGCCTGCCTAATTGCCAGCTTAATTTAATTCCTAATTGCCTGCCTAATTGCCTGCCTATTTAACTGCCTAATTGCCTGCCTTACTATGTGCCTAATTTCCTGCCTAATTAACTGCCTATGTGCCTGCCTAATTATCTGCTTTATTGCCTGCCTAATTAAATGCCTAAATATCTGCCTAATTGCCTTCCTAATTAACTGTCTAATTAACTGCCCAATTGCCTGCCTAATTAACTGCATAATTAACTGCCCAATTGCCGGCCTAATTGACCGGCTAATTAGGTGCCTAATTGCCTGCCTAATTGCCTGCCTAATCATCTGCCAAATTGACTGCCTTCCTAATAAACTGCTTAATTGCCTGCCTAATTGCCTGCCTGCCTAATTGCCTGTCTGCCTAATTGCCTGCCTGCCTAATTGCCTGCCTGCCTAATTGCTTGCCTAATTACTACCTAATTACCTGCCTAAATGCCTGTCAAATTAACTGTATTTGCCAGCCTATTTGCCTGCTTAATTGCCTTCCCAATTGCCTGCCTAATTGCCTGTCTAATTAACTGCCTTATTGCCTGCCCAATGGCCTGCCTAATTAACTGCACAATTGCCTGCCTAATTAACTGCCTAATTAAATGCCTAATTGCCTGCCTAATTGACCTTTTAATTAACTGCCTAATTGCCTGCTTAATTATCTGCCTAATTGCCTGCCTAATTATCTGGTTAATTGCCTGCCTAATTAACTGCCTAATTATCTGCTTAATTGCCTGCCTAATTAACTGCCTAATTAACTGCCCAATTTCCTGCCTAATTAACTGCCTAATTAACTGCCCAATTGCCTGCCTAATTGACCGCCTAATTAACTGCCTAATTGCCTGCTTAATTATCTGCCTAATTGCCTGCCTAAATATCTGCTTAATTGCTGGCCTAATTAACTGCCTAATTATCTGCTTAATTGCCTGCCTAATTAAGTGCCTAATTAACTCCCCAATTGCCTGCCTAATTACCTGCCTAATTAACTGCCTAATTAACTGCCAAATTGCCTGCCTAATTCACTGCCTAATTAACTGCTTAAGTGTCTGCCTAATTGCCTGCCTAATTAACTGCCTAATTATATGCTTAATTGCCTGCCTAATTAACTGCTTAATTAACTGACCAATTGCCTGCCTAATTGACCGCCTAATTAACTGCCTAATAGCCTGCCTAATTACCTGCCAAATAGCCTGCCTGCCTAATTAACTGCTTAATTGCCTGCTTATTTGCCTGCTTGCCTAATTGCCTGCTTGCCTAATTGCTTGCCTAATAACTGCATAATTGCCTGCTAAATTACCTGCCTAATTGCCTGCCTAATTGCTTGACTAATAAACTGCCCTATTGCCCGCCTTATTGCCTGCTTCATTGCCTGCCTAATTGCCAGCCTAATTTACTTCCTAATTGCCTGCCAAATTGCCTGCCTAATTAACTGCCTAATTGCCTGTTTTATTATGTGCCTAATTGCCTGCCTAATTAACTGCCTAGTTGCCTGCCTAATTGCCTGCCTAATTAACTACCTAAATAACTGCACACTTGCCTGTCTAATTAACTGCCTAATTAAATGCCTAATTGCCTGTCTAATTAACCGCCTAATTAACTGCCTAATTGCCTGCTTAATTATCTGCCTAAATGCCTGCCTAATT
>NW_026962568.1:134147-153899 GCF_032445375.1 Bacillus rossius redtenbacheri | reverse complement strand
TGCCTAATTGCCTGCCTAATTACCTGCCAAATTGCCTGCTTTCCTAATAAATTGCTTAATTGCCTGCCTGCCTAATTGCCTGCCTGCCTAATTGCCTGCCTAATTGCCTGCCTAATTGCCTGCCTAATTGACCGCCTAATTAACTGCCTAATTACCTGCTTAATTATCTGCCTAATTGCCTGCCTAATTATCTGCTTAATTGCCTGCCTAATTAACTGCTTAATTATATGCCTAATTGCCTGCCTAATTGCCTGCCTAAATTACTACCTAATTAACTGCACAATTGCTTGCCTAATTAAATGCCTAACTACCTGTCTAATTAACTGCCTAATTAACTGCCCAATTGCCTGCCTAATTAACTGCTAAATTAACTGCCTAATTGCCTGCCTAATTGACCGCCTAATTAATTGCCTAATTGCCTGCCTAATTATCTGCTTAATTGCCTGCCTAATTAAGAGCCTAATTATCTGCTTAATTGCCTGCCTAATTAACTGCACATTTGCCTGCCTAATTAACTGCTTAATTAAATGCCTAATTACCTGTCTAATTAACTGCCTAATTAACTGCCTAATTGCCTGCCTAATTAACTGCCTAATTAACTGCCTAATTAACTGCCTAATTGCCTGCCTAATTTACCGCCTAATTAACTGCCTAATTGCCTGCTTAATTATCTGCCTAATTGCCTGCTTAATTCTCTGCTTAATTGCCTGCCTAATTAAATGCCTAATTATTTCCTAATTGCCTGCCTAATTAACTGCCCAATTGCCTGCCTAATTAACTGCCTAATTAACTGCCAAATGCATGCCTAATTGACCGGCTTATTAACTGCCTAATTGCCTGCTTAATTATCTGCCTAATTGACTGCCTAATTATCTGCTTAATTGCCCGCCTAATTAACTGCCTAATTATCTGCTTAATTGCCTGCCTAATTAACTGTCTAATTAACTGCCGAATTGCCTGCCTAATTAACTGCATAATTAACTGACCAATTGCCTGCCTAATTGACCGCCTAATTAACTGCCTAATAGCCTGCCTAATTACCTGCCAAATTGCCTGCCTGCCTAATTAACTGCTTAATTGCATGGTTATTTGCCTGCTTGCCCAATTGCCTGCTTGCCTAATTGCTTGCCTAATAACTGCATAATTGCCTGCAAAATTACCTGTCTAATTGCCTGCCTAATTGCTTGACTAATAAACTGCCTTATTTCCTGCCTTATTGCCTGCTTAATTGCCTGCCTAATTGCCAGCCTAATTTACTTCCTAATTGCCTGCCTAATTAACTGCCTTATTAACTGCCTAATTGCCTGCCTAATTAACTGCCTAAGTGGCTGCCTAATTGCCTGCCTGATTAACTGCCTGATTGCCTTCTCATATATCTGCCTAATTGCCTGCCTAATTAAATGGCTATTTGCCTGCCTAAATGCCCGCCTAATTGCCTGCCTAATTATCTGCTTAATTGCCTGCCTAATAAACTGCCTAATTAACTGCCCAATTGCTTGCTTAATTAACTGCCTAATTAACTGCCCAAATGCCTGCCTAATTAACTGCCTAGTTAACTGCCTAAGTGCCTGCCTAATTGCCTGCTTAATACCCTGCCTAATTAACTGCCTAATTGCCTGTCTAATTATCTGCCTTATTGCCTGCCCAATTACCTGCCTAATTAACTGCCTAATTGCCTGACTAATTAACTGCCTAAGTGCCTGCCTAATTGCCTGCCTAATTAACTGCCTAATTGCCTGCCTAATTGCCTGCCTACATGCCTGCCTAATTATCTGCTTAATTTCCTGCCTAATTAACTTCCTTATTAAATGCCTATTTGCCAGTCTAATTAACTGCCTAATTAACTGCCCAATTGCCTACCTTATTAACTGCCTAATTAACTGCCTAATTGACCACCTAATTGCCTGCTTAATTATCTGCCTAATTGCCTGCCTAATCATCTGCTTAATTGCCTGCCTAATTAACTGCCTAATAGTCTGCTTAATTGCCAGTCTAATTAACTGCCTAATTAACTGCCTAATTAACTGCCTAATTAACTGCTTAATTAACTGACCAATTGCCTGCCTAATTGATAGCCTAATTAACTGCTTAATAGCCTGCATAATTACCTGCCAAATTGCCTGCCTGCCTAATTAACTGCTTAATTGCCTGCATATTTGCCTGCTTGCCTAATTGCCTGCTTGCCTAATTGCTTGCCTAATAACTGCATAATTGCCTGCTATATTACCTGCCTAATTGCCTGCCTAATTGCTTGACTAATAAACTGCCTTATTGCCTGCTTAATTGCCTGCCTAATTGCCAGCCTAATTTACTTCCTAATTGCCTGCCTAATTAACTGCCTAATTGCCTGCCTTATTATGTGCCTAATTGCCTGCCTAATTAACTGCCTAAGTGCCTGCCTAATTGCCTGCCTAATTAACTGCCCAATTGCCTGCCTAATTGACCGCTTATTAACTGCCTAATTGCCTGCTTAATTATCTGCCTAATTACCTGCCTAATTGCCTGCCTAATTGCCTGCCTATTTATCTGCTTAATTGCCTGCCTATATAACTGCCTAATTAACTGCCTAATTGCCTGCCTAATTAACTGCCTAATTAACTGCCCAATTGCCTGCCTAATTAACTGCCTAAGTGCCTGCCTAATTGCCTGCCTAATTAACTGCCTGATTGCCTTCTCATATATCTGCCTAATTGCCTGCCTAATTGCCTGCTTAATTGCCTGCCTAATTGCCTGCCTAATTTTCTGCCTTATTGCCTGCCTAATTAACTGTCTAATTAAATGCCTAATTGCCTGTCTATTTAACTGCCTAATTAACTGCCCAATTGCCTGCCTAATTAATTGCCTAATTAACTGCCTAATTGCCTGCAATATTGACTGCCTAATCAACTGCCTAATTGCCTGCTTAATTATCTGCCTAATTGCATGCCTAATTATCTGCTTAATTGCCTGCCTAATTAACTGCCTAATTATCTGCTTAATTGCCTGAATAATTAACTGCCTTAATAACTGCTCAATTGCCTGCCTAATTAACTGCCTAATTAACTGCCCAATTGCCTGCCTAATTGACCACCTAATTAACTGCCTAATTGCCTGTCTAATTAACTGCCTAATTAACTGCCCAATTGCCTGCCTAATTAACTGCCTAATTAACTGTTTAATTGCCTGCCTAATTGACCGCCTAATTAACTGCCTAATTGCCTGCCTAATTAACTGCCTAATTAACTGCCTAATTGCCTGCCTAATTGCCTTCCTAATTAACTGCTTAATTGCCTGCCTTATTATCTGCTTAATTGCCTGCCTAATTAACTGCACATTTGCCTGCCTAATTAACTGCTTAATTAAATGCCTAATTACCTGTCTAATTAACTGCCTAATTAACTGCCTAATTGCCTGCCTAATTGCCTGCCTAATTGCCTGCCTAATTAACTGCCTAATTAACTGCCTAATTTCCTGCCTAATTGACCTCCTAATAAACAACCTGATTGCCTGCTTAATTATCTGCCTTATTGCCTGCCTAATTAACTGCCTAATTGCCTGCCTAATTAACTGCCTAATTATCTGCTTAATTGCCTGCCTAATTAAAAGCCTAATTATCTGCCCAATTGCCTTCCTAATTAACTGCCCAATTGCCTGCCTAATTGACCGCTTAATTAACTGCCTAATTGCCTGCTTAATTATCTGCCTAATTGCCTGCCTAATTGCCTGCCTTATTGCCTGCCTAATTATGTGCTTAATTGCCTGCCTATATAACTGCCTAATTAACTGCCCAATTAACTGCCTAATTAACTGTTAAATTGCCTGCCTAATTATCTGCTTAATTGCCTGCCTAATTAACTGCCTAATTATCTGATTAATTGCCTACTAATTAAAAGCCTAATTATCTGCCCAATTGCCTTCCTAATTAACTGCCCAATTGCCTGCCTAATTGACCGCTTAATTAACTGCCTAATTGCCTGCTTAATTATCTGCCTAATTGCCTGCCTAATTGCCTGCCTTATTGCCTGCCTAATTATGTGCTTAATTGCCTGCCTATATAACTGCCAAATTAACTGCCCAATTAACTGCCTAATTAACTGTATAATTGCCTGCCTAATTGACCGCCTAATTAACTGCCTAATTGCCTGCTTAATTGCCTGCCTAATTGCCAGCCTAATTTACTTCCTAATTGCCTGCCTAATTGCCTGCCTAATTAACTGCCTAATTGCCTGCCTTATTATGTGCCTAATTGCCTGCCTAATTAACTGCCTAAGTGCCTGCCTAATTGCCTGCCTAATTAACTGCCCAATTGCCTGCCTAATTGACCGCTTATTTAACTGCCTAATTGCCTGCTTAATTATCTGCCTAATTACCTGCCTAATTGCCTGCCTAATTGCCTGCCTATTTATCTGCTTAATTGCCTGCCTATATAACTGCCTAATTAACTGCCTAATTGCCTGCCTAATTAACTGCCTAATTAACTGCCCAATTGCCTGCCTAATTAACTGCCTAAGTGCCTGCCTAATTGCCTGCCTAATTAACTGCCTGATTTCCTTCTCATATATCTGCCTAATTGCCTGCCTAATTGCCTGCTTAATTGCCTGCCTAATTGCCTGCCTAATTATCTGCTTAATTGCCTGCCAAATTAACTGCCTAATTAACTGCCTAATTGCCTGCAATATTGACTGCCTAATCAACTACCTAATTGCCTGCTTAATTATCTGCCTAATTGCATGCCTAATTATCTGCTTAATTGCCTGCCTAATTAACTGCCTAATTATCTGCTTAATTGCCTGAATAATTAACTGCCTTAATAACTGCTCAATTGCCTGCCTAATTAACTGCCTAATTAACTGCCCAATTGCCTGCCTAATTGACCACCTAATTAACTGCCTAATTGCCTGTCTAATTAACTGCCTAATTAACTGCCCAATTGCCTGCCTAATTAACTGCCTAAATAACTGTTTAATTGCCTGCCTAATTGACAGCCTAATTAACTGCCTAATTGCTTGCCTAATTAACTGCCTAATTAACTGCCCAATTGCCTGCCTAATTGCCTGCCTAATTAACTGCTTAATTGCCTGCCTAATTATCTGCTTAATTGCCTGCCTAATTAAATGCCTAATTATCTGCTTAATTGCCGGCCTAATTAACTGCACATTTGCCTGCCTAATTAACTGCTTAATTAAATGCCTAATTACCTGTCTAATTAACTGCCTAAATAACTGCCTAATTGCCTGCCTTATTGCCTGCCTAATTGCCTGCCTAATTGCCTGCCTAATTAACTGCCTGATTGCCTGCTTAATTATCTGCCTAATTGCCTGCCTAATTAACTGCCTAATTACCCGCCTAATTAAATACCTAATTAACTGCACAATTGCCTGCCTAATTAACTACCTATTTAAATGCCTAATTTCCTGTCTAATAAACTGCCTAATTAACTGCCCAATTGCCTGCCTAATTATCTGCCTAATTGCCTGCCTAATAACTGCCTAATTAACTCCTTAATTTCCTGCCTAATTGACCTCCTAATAAACAACCTGATTGCCTGCTTAATTATCTGCCTTATTGCCTGCCTAATTAACTGCCTAATTGCCTGCCTTATTATGTGCCTAATTGCCTGCCTAATTAACTGCCTAAGTGCCTGCCTAATTGCCTGCCTAATTGACCGCCTAATTAACTGCCTAATTGCCTGCTTAATTGCCTGCCTAATTGTCAGCCTAATTTACTTCCTAATTGCCTGCCTAATTGCCAGCCTAATTAACTGCCTAATTGCCTGCCTTATTATGTGCCTAATTGCCTGCCTAATTAACTGCCTAAGTGCCTGCCTAATTGCCTGCCTAATTAACTGCCCAATTGCCTGCCTAATTGACCGCTTCTTTAACTGCCTAATTGCCTGCTTAATTATCTGCCTAATTACCTGCCTAATTGCCTGCCTAATTGCCTGCCTATTTATCTGCTTAATTGCCTGCCTATATAACTGCCTAATTAACTGCCCAATTGCCTGCCTAATTAACTGCCTAATTAACTGACCAATTGCCTGCCTAATTGACCGCCTAATTAACTGCCTAATAACCTGCATAATTACCTGCCAAATAGCCTGCCTGCCTAATTAACTGCTTAATTGCCTGCATATTTGCCTGCTTGCCTAATTGCCTGCTTGCCTAATTGCTTGCCTAATAACTGCATAATTGCCTGCTATATTACTTCCTAATTGCCTGCCTAATTGCTTGACTAATAAACTGCCTTATTGCCTGCTAAATTGCCTGCCTAATTGCCAGCCTAATTTACTTCCTAATTGCCTGCCTAATTGCCTGCCTAATAAACTGCCTAATTGCCTGCCTTATTATGTGCCTAATTGCCTGCCTAATTAACTGCCTAAGTGCCTGCCTAATTGCCTGCCTAATTAACTGCCCAATTGCCTGCCTAATTGACCGCATATTAACTGCCTAATTGCCTGCTTAATTATCTGCCTAATTACTTGCCTAATTGCCTGCCTGATTGCCTGCCTATTTATCTGCTTAATTGCCTGCCTATATAACTGCCTAATTAACTGCCTAATTGCCTGCCTAATTAACTGCCTAATTAACTGCCCAATTGCCTGCCTAATTAACTGCCTAAGTGCCTGCCTAATTGCCTGCCTAATTAACTGCCTGATTGCCTTCTCATATATCTGCCTAATTGCCTGCCTAATTGCCTGCTTAATTGCCTGCCTAATTGCCTGCCTAATTAACTGTCTAATTAAATGCCTAATTGCCTGTCTATTTAACTGCCTAATTAACTGCCCAATTGCCTGCCTAATTAACTGCCTAATTAACTGCCTAATTGCCTGCAATATTGACTGCCTAATCAACTGCCTAATTGCCTGCTTAATTATCTGCCTAATTGCATGCCTAATTATCTGCTAAATTGCCTGCCTAATTAACTGCCTAATTATCTGCTTAATTGCCTGAATAATTAACTGCCTTAATAACTGCTCAATTGCCTGCCTAATTACTGCCTAATTAACTGCCCAATTGCCTGCCTAATTGACCACCTTATTAACTGCCTAATTGCCTGTCTAATTAACTGCCTAATTAACTGCCCAATTGCCTGCCTAATTAACTGCCTAATTAACTGTTTAATTGCCTGCCTAATTGACCGCCTAATTAACTGCCTAATTGCCTGCCTAATTAACTGCCTAATTAACTGCCTAATTGCCTGCCTAATTGCCTGCCTAATTAACTGCTTAATTGCCTGCCTAATTATCTGCTTAATTGCCTGCCTAATTAAATGCCTAATTATCTGCTTAATTGCCTGCCTAATTAACTGCACATTTGCCTGCCTAATTAACTGCTTAATTAAATGCCTAATTACCTGTCTAATTAACTGCCTAATTAACTGCCTAATTGCCTGCCTAATTGCCTGCCTAATTGCCTGCCTAATTGCCTGCCTAATTGCCTGCCTAATTGCCTGCCTAATTGCCTGCCTAATTGCCTGCCTGATTGCCTGCTTAATTATCTGCCTAATTGCCTGCCTAATTGCCTGCCTAATTAACTGCCTAATTGCCCGCCTAATTAAATACCTAATTAACTGCACAATTGCCTGCCTAATTAACTGCCTAATTAACTGCCTAATTTCCTGCCTAATTGACCTCCTAATAAACAACCTGATTGCCTGCTTAATTATCTGCCTTATTGCCTGCCTAATTAACTGCCTAATTGCCTGCCTAATTGCCTGCCTAATTAACTACCTAATTAACTGCCCAATTGCCTGCCTAATTAACTGCCTAATTAACTGCCCAATTGCCTGCCTGCCTAATTAACTGCTTAATTGCCTGCTTATTTGCCTGCTTGCCTAATAGCCTGCTTGCCTAATTCCTTGCCTAATAACTGCATAATTGCCTGCTTAATTACCTGCCTAATTGCCTGTATAATTGCTTGACTAATAAACTGCCTTATTGCCTGCCTAATTGCCTGCTTAATTGCCTGCCTAATTGCCAGCTTAATTTACTTCCTAATTGCCTGCCTAATTGCCTGCCTAATTAACTGCCTAATTGTCTGCCTTATTATGTGCCTAATTTCCTGCCTAATTAACTGCCTATGTGCCTGCCTAATTATCTGCTTTATTGCCTGCCTAATTAAATGCCTAAATATCTGCATAATTGCCTTCCTAATTAACTGCCTAATTAACTGCCCAATTGCCTGCCTAATTAACTGCATAATTAACTGCCCAATAGCCGGCCTAATTGACCGCCTAATTAGGTGCCTAATTGCCTGCCTAATTGCCTGCCTAATTATCTGCCTAATAGCCTGCCTAATTGCCTGCCTTATTACCTTCTAAATTGAGTGCCTTCCTTATAAACTGCTTAATTGCCTGCCTAATTGCCTGCCTGCCTAATTGCCTGCCTAATTGCTTGCCTAATTACTACCTAATTACCTGCCTAAATGCCTGTCAAATTAACTGCCTTATTGCCTGCCTATTTGCCTGCTTAATTGCCTTCCCAATTGCATGCCTAATTGCCTGTCTAATTAACTGCCTTATTGCCTGCCCAATGGCCTGCCTAATTAACTGCACAATTGCCTGCCTAATTAACTGCCTAATTTAATGCCTAATTGCCTGCCTAATTGACCTTTTAATTAACTGCCTAATTGCCTGCTTAATTATCTGCCTAATTGCCTGCCTAATTATCTGGTTAATTGCCTGCCTAATTAACTGCCTAATTAAATGCCCAATTTCCTGCCTAATTAACTGCCTAATAAACTGCCCAATTGCCTGCCTAATTGACCGCCTAATTAACTGCCAAATTGCCTGCTTAATTGCTGGCCTAATTAACTGCCTAATTATCTGCTTAATTGCCTGCCTAATTAAGTGCCTAATTAACTGCCCAATTGCCTGCCTAATTAACTGCCTAATTAACTGCCTAATTAACTGCCAAATTGCCTGCCTAATTCACTGCCTAATTAACTGTTTAAGTGTCTGCCTAATTGCCTGCCTAATTAACTGCCTGATTGCCTGCTTAATTATCTGCCTTATTGCCTGCCTAATTAAATGCCTAATTGTATGCCTAATTGCCTGCCTTATTAACTACCTTATTAAATGCACAATTGCCTGCCTAGTTAACTGCCTAATTAAATGCCTAATTGCCTGTCTAATTAACCGCCTAATTAACTGCCTAATTGCCTGCCTAATTAACTGCCTAATTAACTGCCTAATTGCCTGCCTAATAACCGCCTAATTAACTGCCTAATTGCCTGCTTAATTATCTGCCTAATTGCCTGCCTAATCATCTGCTTAATTGCCTGCCTAATTAACTGCCTAATTATATGCTTAATTGCCTGCCTAATTAACTGCCTAATTAACTGACCAATCGCCTGCCTAATTGACCGCCTAATTAACTGCCTAATAGCCTGCCTAATTACCTGCCAAATAGCCTGCCTGCCTAATTAACTGCTTAATTGCCTGCTTATTTGCCTGCTGGCCTAATTGCCTGCTTGCCTAATTGCTTGCCTAATAACTGCATAATTGCCTGCTAAATTACCTGCCTAATTGCCTGCCTAATTTCTTGACTAATAAACTGCCTTATTGCCCGCCTTATTGCCTGCTTAATTGCCTGCCTAATTGCCAGCCTAATTTACTTCCTAATTGCCTGCCAAATTAACTGCCTAATTGCCTGTTTTATTATGTGCCTAATTGCCTGCCTAATTAACTGCCTAATTGCCTGCCTAATTGCCTGCCTAATTAACAACCTAAATAACTGCACACTTGCCTGCCTAATTAACTGCCTAATTAAATGCCTAATTGCCTGTCTAATTAACCGCCTAATTAACTGCCTAATTGCCTGCTTAATTATCTGCCTTATTGCCTGCCTAATTAACTGCCCAATTGAGTGCCTAATTGCCAGCCTAATTGCCTGCCTTATTATCTGCCTAATTGCCTGCCTAATTAACTGCCTTATTAACTGCCTAATTGCCTGCCTAATTAACTGCCTAAGTGCCTGCCTAATTGCCTGCCTGATTAACTGCCTGATTGCCTTCTCATATATCTGCCTAATTGCCTGCCTAATTAACTGCCTATTTGCCTGCCTAAATGCCTGCCTTGTTGCCTGCCTAATTATCTGCTTAATTGCCTGCCTAATAAACTGCCTAATTAACTGCCCAATTGCTTGCTTAATTAACTGCCTAATTAACTGCTTAATTGCCTGCCTAATTAACTGCCTAGTTAACTGCCTAAGTGCCTGCCCAATTGCCTGCTTAATACCCTGCTTAATTAACTGCCTAATTGCCTGTCTAATTATCTGCCTTATTGCCTGCCCAATTACCTGCCTAATTAACTGCCCAATTGCCTGCCTAATTAACTGCCTAATTTACTGCCTAAGTGCCTGCCTAATTGCCTGCCTAATTAACTGCCTAATTGCCTGCCTAATTGCCTGCCTACATGCCTGCCTAATTATCTGCTTAATTTCCTGCCTAATTAACTTCCTTATTAAATGCCTATTTGCCTGTCTAATTAACTGCCTAATTAACTGCCCAATTGCCTGCCTAATTGCCTGCCTAATTAACTGCCTAATTGCCTGCCTTATTGACCGCCTAATTGCCTGCTTAAATATCTGCCTAATTGCCTGCCTAATCATCTGCTTAATTGCCTGCCTAATTAACTGCCTAATAGTCTGCTTAATTTCCAGCCTAATTAACTGCCTAATTATCTGCCTAATTAACTGCCTTATTGCCTGCCTAATTGACCGCCTAATTAACTGCCTAATTGCCTGCCTAATTGACCGCCTAATTAACTGCCTAATTACCTGCTTAATTATCTGCCTAATTGCCTGCCTAATTATCTGCTTAATTGCCTGCCTAATTAAATGCCTAATTATCTGCTTAATTGCCAGCCTAATTAACTAACCAATTGCCTGCCTAATTAACTGCCTAATTAACTGCCAAATGCCTGCTTTATTGACCGCCTAATTAACTGCCTAATTGCCTGCTTAATTATCTGCATAATTGACTGCCAAATGATCTGCTTAATTGCCTGCCTAATTAACTGCCTAACTATCTGCTTAATTGCCTGCCTAATTAACTGCCTAATTAACTTCCCAATTGCCTGCCTAATTAACTGCTGAATTAACTGACCAATTGCCTGCCTAATTGACCGCTTATTAACTGCCTAATAGCCTGCCTAATTACCTGCGAAATTGCCTGCCTGCCTAATTAACTGCTTAATTGCCTGCATATTTGCCTGCTTGCCTAATTGCCTGCTTGCCTAATTGCTTGCCTAATAACTGCATAATTGCCTGCTATATTACCTGCCTAATTGCCTGCCTAATTGCTTTACTAATAAACTGCCTTATTGCCTGCCTTATTGCCTGCTTAATTGCCTGCCTAATTGCCAGCCTAATTTACTTCCTAATTGCCTGCCTAATTGCCTGCCTAATTAACTGCCTAATTGCCTGCCTTATTATGTGCCTAATTGCCTGCCTAATTAACTGCCTAAGTGCCTGCCTAATTGCCTGCCTAATTAACTGCCCAATTGCCTGCCTAATTGACCGCCTTATTAACTGCCTAATTGCCTGCTTAATTATCTGCCTAATTACCTGCCTAATTGCCTGCCTAATTGCCTGCCTATTTATCTGCTTAATTGCCTGCCTATATAACTGCCTAATTAACTGCCCAATTGCCTGCCTAATTAACTGCCTAATTAACTGCCCAATTGCCTGACTAATTAACTGCCTAAGTGCCTGCCTAATTGCCTGCCTAATAAACTGCCTGATTGCCTACTCATATATCTGCCTAATTGCCTGCCTAATTGCCTGCTTAATTGCCTGCCTAATTGCCTGCCTAATTATCTGCTTAATTGCCTGCCTAATTAACTGCCTAATTAAATGCCTAATTGCCTGTCTAATTAACTGCCTAATTAACTGCCCAATTGCCTGCCTAATTAATTGCCTAATTAACTGCCTAATTGCCTGCAATATTGACTGCCTAATCAACTGCCTAATTGCCTGCTTAATTATCTGCCTAATTGCATGCCTAATTATCTGCTTAATTGCCTGCCTATTTAACTGCCAAATTATCTTCTTAATTGCCTGAATAATTAACTGCCTTAATAACTGCTCAATTGCCTGCCTAATTAACTGCCTAATTAACTGCCCAATTGCCTGCCCAATTGACCACCTAATTAACTGCCTAATTGCCTGTCTAATTAACTGCCTAATTAACTGCCCAATTGCCTGCCTAATTAACTGCCTAATTAACTGTTTAATTGCCTGCCTAATTGACCGCCTAATAACTGCCTAATTGCCTGCCTAATTAACTGCCTAATTAACTGCCTAATTGCCTGCCTAATTGCCGGCCTAATTAACTGCTTAATTGCCTGCCTAATTATCTGCTTAATTGCCTGCCTAATTAAATGCCTAATTATCTGCTTAATTGCCTGCCTAATTAACTGCACATTTGCCTGCCTAATTAACTACCTAATTGCCTGCCTAATTGCCTGCCTAATTAACTGCCTGATTGCCTGCTTAATTATCTGCCTTATTGACTGCCTAATTAACTGCCTAATTGCCTGCCTAATTAACTACCTAATTAACTGCCCAATTGCCTGCCTAATTAACTGCCTAATTAACTGCCTAATTGCCTGCCTAATTGCCTGCCTAATTAACTGCTTAATTGCCTGCCTAATTATCTGCTTAATTGCCTGCCTAATTAACTGCACATTTGCCTGCTTAATTAACTACCTAATTGCCTGCCCAATTGACCGCCTAATTAACTGCCCAATTGCCTGCTTAATTATCTGCCTAATTGCCTGCCTAATTATCTGCTTTATTGCCTGCCTAATTAACTGCCTAATTATCTGCCTAATTGCCTTCCTAATTAACTGCCTAATTAACTGCCCAAATGCCTGCCTAATTGCCTGCCTAATTATCTGCCTAATAGCCTGCCTAATTGCCTGCCTTATTACCTGCCAAATAGACTGCCTTCCTAATAAACTGCTTAATTGCCTGCCTAATTGCCTGCCTGCCTAATTGTCTGTCTGCCTAATTGCCTGCCTGCCTAATTGCCTGCGAGCCTAATTGCTTGCCTAATTACTACCTTATTGCCTGCCTAAATGCCTGTCAAATTAACTGCCTTATTGCCTGCCTATTTGCCTGCTTAATTGCCTTCCCAATTGCCTGCCTAATAGCCTGTCTAATTAACTGCCTTATTGCCTGCCCAATGGCCTGCCTAATTAACTGCACAATTGCCTGCATAATTAACTGCCTAATTAAATGCCTAATTGCCTGCCTAATTGACCTTTTAATTAACTGCCTAATTGCCTGCTTAATTATCTGCCTAATTGCCTGCCTAATTATCTGGTTAATTGCCTGCCTAATTAACTGCCTAATTATCTGCTTAATTGCCTGCCTAATTAACTGCCTAATTAACTGCCCAATTGCCTGCCTAATTAACTGCCTAATTAACTGCCCAATTGCCTGCCTAATTAACCACCTAATTAACTGCCTAATTGCCTGCCTAATTGCCTGCCTAATTATCTGCTTAATTGCCTGCCTATATAACTGCCTAATTAACTGCCCAATTGCCTGCCTAATTAACTGCCCAATTGCCTGCCTAATTTACTGCCTAAGTGCCTGCCTAAGTGCCTGCCTAATTGCCTGCCTAATTGCCTGCCTAATTGCCTGCCTAATTAACTGCCTAATTGCCTGCTTAATTATCTGCCTAATTGCCCGCCTAATTATCTGCTTAATTGCCTGCCTAATTAACTGCCTAATTATCTGCTTAATTGCCTGCCTAATTAACAGCCTAATTATCTGCCCAATTGCCTGCCTAATTAACTGCCCAATTGCCTGCCTAATTGACCGCTTAATTAACTGACTAATTGCCTGCTTAATTATCTGCCTAATTGCCTGCATAATTGCCTGCCTTATTGCCTGCCTAATTATCTGCTTAATTGCCTGCCTTTATAACTGCCTAATTAACTGCCCAATTAACTATCTAATTAACTGTTTAATTGCCTGCCTAATTGACCGAATAATTAACTGCCTGATTGACTGCTTAATTATCTGCCTAATTGCCTTCCTAATTAACTGCCTAATTGCCTGCCTAATTGCCTGCCTATTTGCCTGCCTAATTGCCTGCCTTTTTAAACTGCCTGATTGCCTGCTTAATTATCTGCCTAATTGCCTGCCTATTTAACTGCCTAATTGCCCGCCTAAATAAATACCTAATAAACTGCACAATTGCCTGCCTAATTAACTGCCTAATTAAATGCCTAATTTCCTGTCTAATTAAACGCCTAATTAACTGCCTAATAGCCTGCCTAAATAAGTGCCTAATTAACTGCCTAATTCCCTGACAAATTGACCGCCTAATTAACTGCCTAATTGCCTGCCTAATTGTTTTCCAAATAGCCTGCCTAATTGCCTGCCTAATTACCTGCCAAATTGCCTGCTTTCCTAATAAACTGCTTAATTGCCTGCCTACCTAATTGCCTGCCTGCCTAATTGCCTGCCTAATTGCCTGCCTAATTGCCTGCCTAATTGACCGCCTAATTAACTGCCTAATTACCTGCTTAATTATCTGCCTAATTGCCTGCCTAATTATCTGCTTAATTGCCTGCCTAATTAACTGCTTAATTATATGCCTAATTGCCTGCCTAATTGCCTGCCTAAATTACTACCTAATTAACTGCACAATTGCTTGCCTAATTAAATGCCTAATTAAATGCCTAACTACCTGTCTAATTAACTGCCTAATTAACTGCCCAATTGCCTGCCTAATTAACTGCCAAATTAACTGCCTAATTGCCTGCCTAATTGACCGCCTAATTAATTGCCTAATTGCCTGCCTAATTATCTGCTTAATTGCCTGCCTAATTAAGAGCCTAATTATCTGCTTAATTGCCTGCCTAATTAACTGCACATTTGCCTGCCTAATTAACTGCTTAATTAAATGCCTAATTACCTGTCTAATTAACTGCCTAATTAACTGCCTAATTGCCTGCCTAATTAACTGCCTAATTAACTGCCTAATTAACTGCCTAATTGCCTGCCTAATTTACCGCCTAATTAACTGCCTAATTGCCTGCTTAATTATCTGCCTAATTGCCTGCTTAATTCTCTGCTTAATTGCCTGCCTAATTAAATGCCTAATTATTTCCTAATTGCCTGCCTAATTAACTGCCCAATTGCCTGCCTAATTAACTGCCTAATTAACTGCCAAATGCATGCCTAATTGACCGGCTTATTAACTGCCTAATTGCCTGCTTAATTATCTGCCTAATTGACTGCCTAATTATCTGCTTAATTGCCCGCCTAATTAACTGCCTAATTATCTGCTTAATTGCCTGCCTAATTAACTGTCTAATTAACTGCCGAATTGCCTGCCTAATTAACTGCATAATTAACTGACCAATTGCCTGCCTAATTGACCGCCTAATTAACTGCCTAATAGCCTGCCTAATTACCTGCCAAATTGCCTGCCTGCCTAATTAACTGCTTAATTGCATGGTTATTTGCCTGCTTGCCTAATTGCCTGCTTGCATAATTGCTTGCCTAATAACTGCATAATTGCCTGCAAAATTACCTGTCTAATTGCCTGCCTAATTGCTTGACTAATAAACTGCCTTATTTCCTGCCTTATTGCCTGCTTAATTGCCTGCCTAATTGCCTGCCTAATTAACTGTCTAATTAAATGCCTAATTGCCTGTCTATTTAACTGCCTAATTAACTGCCCAATTGCCTGCCTAATTAACTGCCTAATTAACTGCCTAATTGCCTGCAATATTGACTGCCTAATCAACTGCCTAATTGCCTGCTTAATTATCTGCCTAATTGCATGCCTAATTATCTGCTAAATTGCCTGCCTAATTAACTGCCTAATTATCTGCTTAATTGCCTGAATAATTAACTGCCTTAATAACTGCTCAATTGCCTGCCTAATTACTGCCTAATTAACTGCCCAATTGCCTGCCTAATTGACCACCTTATTAACTGCTTAATTGCCTGTCTAATTAACTGCCTAATTAACTGCCCAATTGCCTGCCTAATTAACTGCCTAATTAACTGTTTAATTGCCTGCCTAATTGACCGCCTAATTAACTGCCTAATTGCCTGCCTAATTAACTGCCTAATTAACTGCCTAATTGCCTGCCTAATTGCCTGCCTAATTAACTGCTTAATTGCCTGCCTAATTATCTGCTTAATTGCCTGCCTAATTAAATGCCTAATTATCTGCTTAATTGCCTGCCTAATTAACTGCACATTTGCCTGCCTAATTAACTGCTTAATTAAATGCCTAATTACCTGTCTAATTAACTGCCTAATTAACTGCCTAAGTGCCTGCCTAATTGCCTGCCTAATTAACTGCCTAATTGCCTGCCTAATTGCCTGCCTACATGCCTGCCTAATTATCTGCTTAATTTCCTGCCTAATTAACTTCCTTATTAAATGCCTATTTGCCAGTCTAATTAACTGCCTAATTAACTGCCCAATTGCCTACCTTATTAACTGCCTAATTAACTGCCTAATTGACCACCTAATTGCCTGCTTAATTATCTGCCTAATTGCCTGCCTAATCATCTGCTTAATTGCCTGCCTAATTAACTGCCTAATAGTCTGCTTAATTGCCAGCCTAATTAACTGCCTAATTAACTGCCTAATTAACTGCCTAATTAACTGCTTAATTAACTGACCAATTGCCTGCCTAATTGATAGCCTAATTAACTGCCTAATAGCCTGCATAATTACCTGCCAAATTGCCTGCCTGCCTAATTAACTGCTTAATTGCCTGCATATTTGCCTGCTTGCCTAATTGCCTGCTTGCCTAATTGCTTGCCTAATAACTGCATAATTGCCTGCTATATTACCTGCCTAATTGCCTGCCTAATTGCTTGACTAATAAACTGCCTTATTGCCTGCTTAATTGCCTGCCTAATTGCCAGCCTAATTTACTTCCTAATTGCCTGCCTAATTAACTGCCTAATTGCCTGCCTTATTATGTGCCTAATTGCCTGCCTAATTAACTGCCTAAGTGCCTGCCTAATTGCCTGCCTAATTAACTGCCCAATTGCCTGCCTAATTGACCGCTTATTAACTGCCTAATTGCCTGCTTAATTATCTGCCTAATTACCTGCCTAATTGCCTGCCTAATTGCCTGCCTATTTATCTGCTTAATTGCCTGCCTATATAACTGCCTAATTAACTGCCTAATTGCCTGCCTAATTAACTGCCTAATCAACTGCCCAATTGCCTGCCTAATTAACTGCCTAAGTGCCTGCCTAATTGCCTGCCTAATTAACTGCCTGATTGCCTTCTCATATATCTGGCTAATTGCCTGCCTAATTGCCTGCTTAATTGCCTGCCTAATTGCCTGCCTAATTATCTGCCTTATTGGCTGCCTAATTAACTGTCTAATTAAATGCCTAATTGCCTGTCTATTTAACTGCCTAATTAACTGCCCAATTGCCTGCCTAATTAATTGCCTAATTAACTGCCTAATTGCCTGCAATATTGACTGCCTAATCAACTGCCTAATTGCCTGCTTAATTATCTGCCTAATTGCATGCCTAATTATCTGCTTAATTGCCTGCCTAATTAATTGCCTAATTATCTGCTTAATTGCCTGAAGAATTAACTGCCTTAATAACTGCTCAATTGCCTGCCTAATTAACTGCCTAATTAACTGCCCAATTGCCTGCCTAATTGACCACCTAATTAACTGCCTAATTGCCTGTCTAATTAACTGCCTAATTAACTGCCCAATTGCCTGCCTAATTAACTGCCTAATTAACTGTTTAATTGCCTGCCTAATTGACCGCCTAATTAACTGCCTAATTGCCTGCCTAATTAACTGCCTAATTAACTGCCTAATTGCCTGCCTAATTGCCTTCCTAATTAACTGCTTAATTGCCTGCCTTATTATCTGCTTAATTGCCTGCCTAATTAAATGCCTAATTATCTGCTTAATTGCCTGCCTAATTAACTGCACATTTGCCTGCCTAATTAACTGCTTAATTAAATGCCTAATTACCTGTCTAATTAACTGCCTAATTAACTGCCTAATTGCCTGCCTAATTGCCTGCCTAATTGCCTGCCTAATTAACTGCCTAATTAACTGCCTAATTTCCTGCCTAATTGACCTCCTAATAAACAACCTGATTGCCTGCTTAATTATCTGCCTTATTGCCTGCCTAATTAACTGCCTAATTGCCTGCCTAATTAACTGCCTAATTATCTGCTTAATTGCCTGCCTAATTAAAAGCCTAATTATCTGCCCAATTGCCTTCCTAATTAACTGCCCAATTGCCTGCCTAATTGACCGCTTAATTAACTGCCTAATTGCCTGCTTAATTATCTGCCTAATTGCCTGCCTAATTGCCTGCGTTATTGCCTGCCTAATTATGTGCTTAATTGCCTGCCTATATAACTGCCTAATTAACTGCCCAATTAACTGCCTAATTAACTGTTAAATTGCCTGCCTAATTATCTGCTTAATTGCCTGCCTAATTAACTGCCTAATTATCTGCTTAATTGCCTGCCTAATTAAAAGCCTAATTATCTGCCCAATTGCCTTCCTAATTAACTGCCCAATTGCCTGCCTAATTGACCGCTTAATTAACTGCCTAATTGCCTGCTTAATTATCTGCCTAATTGCCTGCCTAATTGCCTGCCTTATTGCCTGCCTAATTATGTGCTTAATTGCCTGCCTATATAACTGCCAAATTAACTGCCCAATTAACTGCCTAATTAACTGTTTAATTGCCTGCCTAATTGACCGCCTAATTAACTGCCTAATTGCCTGCTTAATTGCCTGCCTAATTGCCAGCCTAATTTACTTCCTAATTGCCTGCCTAATTGCCTGCCTAATTAACTGCCTAATTGCCTGCCTTATTATGTGCCTAATTGCCTGCCTAATTAACTGCCTAAGTGCCTGCCTAATTGCCTGCCTAATTAACTGCCCAATTGCCTGCCTAATTGACCGCTTATTTAACTGCCTAATTGCCTGCTTAATTATCTGCCTAATTACCTGCCTAATTGCCTGCCTAATTGCCTGCCTATTTATCTGCTTAATTGCCTGCCTATATAACTGCCTAATTAACTGCCTAATTGCCTGCCTAATTAACTGCCTAATTAACTGCCCAATTGCCTGCCTAATTAACTGCCTAAGTGCCTGCCTAATTGCCTGCCTAATTAACTGCCTGATTTCCTTCTCATATATCTGCCTAATTGCCTGCCTAATTGCCTGCTTAATTGCCTGCCTAATTGCCTGCCTAATTGCCTAATTAACTGCCTAATTAACTGCCTAATTGCCTGCAATATTGACTGCCTAATCAACTACCTAATTGCCTGCTTAATTATCTGCCTAATTGCATGCCTAATTATCTGCTTAATTGCCTGCCTAATTAACTGCCTAATTATCTGCTTAATTGCCTGAATAATTAACTGCCTTAATAACTGCTCAATTGCCTGCCTAATTAACTGCCTAATTAACTGCCCAATTGCCTGCCTAATTGACCACCTAATTAACTGCCTAATTGCCTGTCTAATTAACTGCCTAATTAACTGCCCAATTGTCTGCCTAATTAACTGCCTAATTAACTGCCCAATTGCCTGCCTAATTGCCTGCCTAATTAACTGCTTAATTGCCTGCCTAATTATCTGCTTAATTGCCTGCCTAATTAAATGCCTAATTATCTGCTTAATTGCCTGCCTAATTAACTGCACATTTGCCTGCCTAATTAACTGCTTAATTAAATGCCTAATTACCTGTCTAATTAACTGCCTAAATAACTGCCTAATTGCCT
>NW_026962568.1:126132-133647 GCF_032445375.1 Bacillus rossius redtenbacheri | reverse complement strand
AAGCAGTTAATTAGGCAGGCAGGCAATTTGGCAGGTAATTAGGCAGGCTATTAGGCAGTTAATTAGGCGGTCAATTAGGCAGGCAATTGGTCAGTTAATTAGGCAGTTAATTAGGCAGGCAATTGGGCAGTTAATTAGGCAGTTAATAAGGCAGGCAATTAAGCAGATAATTAGGCAGTCAATTAGGCAGATAATTAAGCAGGCAATTAGGCAGTTAATTAGGCGGTCAATTAGGCAGGCAATAAGGCAGTTAATTAGGCAGTTAATTAGGCAGGCAGTTGGGCAGTTAATTAGGCAGGCAATTAGTAATATAATTAGGCATTTAATTAGGCAGGCAATTAAGCAGATAATTAGGCAGGCAATTAAGCAGATAATTAAGCAGGCAATTAGGCAGTTAATTAGGCGGTCACTTAGGCAGGCAATTAGGCAGTTAATTAGGCAGTTAATTAGGCAAGCAATTAGGCAGTTAATTAGGGAGTTAATTAGACAGGTAATTAGGCATTTAATTAAGCATTTAATTAGGCAGGCAAATGTGCAGTTAATTAGGCAGGCAATTAAGCAGATTAATAGGCATTTAATTAGGCAGGCAATTAAGCAGATAATTAGGCAGGCAATTAGGCAGTTAATTAGGCAGGAAATTAGGCAGTTAATTAGGCAGTTAATTAGGCAGGCAATTAAACAGTTAATTAGGCAGTTTATTAGACAGGTAATTAGGCATTTAATTAAGCAGTTAATTAGGCAGGCAATTGGGCAGTTAATTAGGCAGGCAATTAAGCAGATAATTAGGCATTTAATTAGGCAGGCAATTAAGTAGATAATTAGGTAGGCAATTGGGCAGTTAATTAGGCAGTTAATTAGACAGGTTATTAGACATTTAATTAAGCTGTTAATTAGGCAGGCAATTGGGCAGTTAATTAGGCAGGCAATTCAGCAGATAATTAGGCATTTAATTAGGCAGGCAATTAAGCAGATAACTAGGCAGACAATTAGGCAGATAATTAAGCAGGCAATTAGGCAGTTAATTAGGCGGTCAATTAGGCAGGCAATTAGTCAGTTAATTAGGCAGTTTATTAGGCAGGCAATTAGATGGTTAATTAGGTGGTTAATTAGACAGGCAATTAGGCATTTAATTAGGCATTTAATTAGGCAGGCAATTGTGCAGTTTATTAGGTAGTAATTTAGGCAGGCAATTAGGCAGGCAATTAGGCATATAATTAAGCAGTTAATGTGGCAGGCAATTAAGCAGATAATTAGGCAGGCAATTAGGCAGATAATTAAGCTGGTAATTAGGCAGGTAATTAGGCAGGTAATTAGGCAGTCAATTAGGCAGGCAATTAGGCAGGCAATTAGGCAGGCAGGCAATTAGGAAGGCAGGCTAATATGCAGGCAATTAAGCAGTTTATTAGGCAAGCAGGCAATTTGGCAGGTAATTAGGCAGGCAATTAGGCAGGCTATTAGGCATACAATAAGGCAGGCAATTAGGCAGTTAATTAGGCGGTCATTTTGTCAGGGAATTAGGCATTTAATTAGGCAATTAATTAGGCAGGCAATTAGGCGGTTAGTTAGGGGGTTAATTAGACAGGAAATTAGGCATTTAATTAGGCAGTTAATTAGGCAGGCAATTATGCAGTTAATTAGGTATTTAATTAGGCGGGCAATTAGGCAGTTAATTAGTTAGGCAATTAGGCAGATAATTAAGCAGGCAATCAGGCAGTTAATTAGGCAGGCAATTAGGCAGGCAATTAGGCGGGCAATTAGGCAGGCAATTAGGCATTTAATTAGGCAGGCAATTAGGCAGATAATTAAGCAGGTAATTAGGCAGTTAATTAGGCGGTCAATTAGGCAGGCAATTAAACAGTTAATTAGGCAGTTAATTAGGCAGGCATTTGGGCAGTTAATTAGGCAGTTAATTAGACAGGCAATTAGGCAGTAAATTAGGTGGTCAATTAGGCAGGCAATTGGGCAGTTAATTAGGCAGGCAATTGGGCAGTCAATTAGGCAGTTATATAGGCAGGCAATTAAGCAGATAATTAGGCAGGCAATTAGGCAGGCAATTAGGCAGATAATTAAGCAGGCAATTAGGCAGTTAATTAAGCAGTCAATTAGGCAGGCAATTGGGCAGTTAATTAGGCAGGCAAATAGGCACATAATAAGGCAGGCAATTAGGCAGATAATTAGACAGGCAATTAGGTAGTTAATTAGGCAGGGTATTAAGCAGGCAATTAGGCAGGCACTTAGGCAGTTAACTAGGCAGTTAATTAGGCAGGCAATTGGGCAGTTAATTAGGCAGTTAATTAAGCAGGCAATTGGGCAGTTAATTAGGCAGTTTATTAGGCAGGCAATTAAGCAGATAATTAGGCAGGCAATTAGGCAGGCATTTAGGCAGGCAAATAGGCAGTTAATTAGGCAGATATATGAGAAGGCAATCAGGCAGTTAATCAGGCAGGCAATTAGGCAGGCACTTAGGCAGTTAATTAGGCAGGCAATTAGGCAGTTAAAAGGCAGTTAATTAGGCAGGCAATTAGGCAGATAATTAGGCAGGCAATTAGGCTGGCAATTAGGCAGTCAATTAGCAGTAAATTAGGCAGGCAATTAGGCAGATAATTAAGCAGGCAATTAGGCAGTTAATTAGGCGGTTAATTAGACAGGCAATTAGGCATTTAATTAGGCAGTTAATTAGGCAGGCAAGTGTGCAGTTAATTATGTAGTTAATTAGGCAGGCAATTAGGCAGGCAATTAGGCAGTTAATTAGGCAGGCAATTAAGCACATAATAAAACAGGCAATTAGGCAGTTAATTAGGCAGGCAATTAGGCAGGCAATTAGGAAGTAAATTAGGCTGGCAATTAGGCAGGCAATTAAGCAGGCAATAAGGCAGGCCATAAGGCAGTTTATTAGTCAAGCAATTAGGCAGGCAATTAGGCAGGTAATTTTGCAGGCAATTATGCAGTTATTAGGCAAGGAATTAGGCAAGCAGGCTATTAGGCCAGCAGGCAAATAACCAGGCAATTAAGCAGTTAATTAGGCAGGCAGGCAATTTGGCAGGTAATTAGCAGGCTATTAGGCAGTTAATTAGGCGGTCAATTAGGCAGGCAATTGGTCAGTTAATTATGCAGTTAATTAGGCAGGCAATTCGGCAGTTAATTAGGCAGTTAATTAGTCAGGCAATTAAGCAGATAATTAGGCAGTTAATTAGGCGGGCAATTAAGCAGATAATTAGGCAGTCAATTAGGCAGATAATTAAGCAGGCAATTAGGCAGTTAATTAGGCGGTCAATTAGGCAGGCATTTGGCAGTTAATTAGGCAGTTAATTAGGCAGGCAATTGGGCAGTTAATTAGGCAGGCAATTAGGAAATAATTAGGCATTTAATTAGGCAGGCAATTAAGCAGATAATTAGGCAGGCAATTAGGCAGATAATTAAGCAGGCAATTAGGCAGTTAATTAGGCGGTCAATTAGGCAGGCAATTAGGCAGTTAATTAGGCAGTTAATTAGGCAGTTAATTAGGCAGGCAATTAGGCAGTTAATTAGGCAGTTAATTAGACAGGTAATTAGGCATTTAATTAAGCAGTTAATTAGGCAGGCAAATGTGCAGTTAATTAGGCAGGCAATTAAGCAGATAATTAGGCATTTAATTAGGCAGGCAATTAAGCAGATAATTAGGCAGGCAATTAGGCAGTTAATTAGGCGGTCAATTAGGCAGGCAATTAGGCAGTTAATTAGGCAGTTAATTAGGCAGGCAATTGGGCAGTTAATTAGGCAGTTACTTAGACAGTTAGTTAGGCATTTAATTAAGCAGTTAATTAGGCAGGCAATTGGGCAGTAATTAGGCAGGCAATTGGGCAGTAATTAGGCAGGCAATTAAGCAGATAATTAGGCATTTAATTAGGCATGCAATTAAGCAGATAATAAGGCAGGCAATTAGGCATATAATTAAGCAGTTAATAAGGCAGGCAATTAAGCAGATAATTAGGCAGGCAATTAGGCAGATAATTAAGCAGGTGATTAGGCAGTTAATTAGGCGGTCAATTAGGCAGGCAATTAGGCAGGCAATTATGCAGGCAATTAGGCAGGCAAGCAATTAGGCAGGCAGGCAATTAGGCAGGCAAGTAGGCAGTTTATTAGGAAAGCAGGCAATTTGGCAGGTAATTAGGCAGGCAATTAGGCAGGCTATTTGGAAAACAATTAGGCAGGCAATTAGGCAGTTAATTAGGCGGTCAATTTGTCAGGGAATTAGGCAGTTAATTAGGCAGTTATTTAGGCAGGCAATTAGGCAGTTAATTAGGCGGTTCATTAGACAGGAAAATAGGCATTTAATTAGGCAGTTAATTAGGCAGGCAATTGTGCAGTTTATTAGGTATTTAATTAGGCGGGCAATTAGGCAGTTAAAATAGGCAGGCAATTAGGCAAATAATTAAGCAGGCAATCAGGCAGTTAAAAAAGGCAGGCAATTAGGCAGGCAATTAGGCAGGCAAATAGGCAGGCAATTAGGCAGGCAATTAGGCAGGCAATTAGGAAGGCATTTAGGCAGTTAATTAGGCAGGCAATTAGGCAGATAATTAAGCAGGCAATTAGGCAGTTAATTAGGCGGTCAATTAGGCACGCAATTAAACAGTTAATTAGGCAGTTAATTGGGCAGTTAATTAGGCAGTTATATAGGCAGGAAATTAAGCAGATAATTAGGCAGGCAATAAGGCAGGCAATTAGGCAGGCAATTAGGCAGATAATTAAGCAGGCAATTAGGCAGTTAATTAAGCGGTCAATTAGGCAGGCAATTGGGCAGTTAATTAGGCAGGCAATTGGGCAGATAATTAGGCTGTTAATTAGGCAGGCAATTAAGCAGATAATTAGGCAGTTAATTAGGCAGGCAATTAAGCAGATTATTAGGCAGGCAATTAGGCAGATAATTAAGCAGGCAATTAGGCAGTTAATTAGGCAGGCAATTAGGCAGGCAATTAGGCAGGCAATTAGGCAGGCACTTAGGCAGGCACTTAGGCAGTAAATTAGGCAGGCAATAGGGCAGTTAATTAGGCAGGCAATTGGGCAGTAAATAGGCAGTTAATTAGGCAGGCAATTAAGCAGATAATTAGGCAGTTAATTAGGCTGGCAATTAACCAGATAATTAAGCAGGCAATTAGGCAGATAATTAAGCAGGCAATTAGGCAGTTAATTAAAAGGTCAATTAGGCAGGCAATTAGGCATTTAATTAGGCAGTTAATTAGGCAGGCAATTGTGCAGTTAATTAGGTAGGCCATTGGGCAGGCAATAAGGCAGTTAATTAGACAGGCAATTAGGCAGGCAATTGGGAAGGCAATTAAGCAGGCAAATAGGCAGGCAATAAGGCAGTTAATTTGACAGGCATTTAGGCAGGCAATTAGGTAGTAATTAGGCAAGCAATTAGGCAGACAGGCAATTAGGCAGACAGGCAATTAGGCAGACAGGCAATTAGGCAGGCAGGCAATTAGGCAGGCAATTAAGCAGTTTATTAGGAAGGCAGTCAATTTGGCAGGTAATAAGGCAGGCAATTAGGCAGGCTATTAGGCAGATAATTAGGCAGGCAATTAGGCAGGCAATTAGGCACCTAATTAGGCGGTCAATTAGGCCAGCAATTGGGCAGTTAATTATGCAGTTAATTAGGCAGGCAATTGGGCAGTTAATTAGGAATGCAATTAGGCAGATAATTAGGCAGTTAATTAGGCAGGCAATAAAGCAGATAATTAGGCAGGCAATTAGGCAGATAATTAAGCAGGCAATTAGGCAGTTAATTAGGCGGTCAATTAGGCAGGCAATTAGGCAGTTAATTAGGCCGTTAATTAAACAGGCAATTGGGCAGTTAATTAGACATGCAAATAGGCATTTAATTAGTCAGTTAATTAGGCAGGCAATTGTGCAGTTAATTAGGTAGTTAATTAGGCAGGCAATAAGGCAGATAATTAAGCAGGCAGTCAGGTTGTTTATTAGGAGGTCAAATAGGCAGGAAATTAGGCAGTTAATTAGGCAGTTAATTAGGCAGGCAATTGTGCAGTTAATTAGGTATTTAATTAGGCGGGCAATTAGGCAGAGTATAAGGCAGGCAATTAGGCAGATAATTAAGCAGGCAATCAGGCAGTTAATTAGGCAGGCAATTAGGCAGGCAATTAGGCAGGCAATTAGACTGGCAATTAGGCAGGCAATTAGGCAGGCAATTAGGCAGTTAATTAGGCAGTTTATTAGACAGGTAATTAGGCATTTAATTAAGCAGTTAATTAGGCAGGCAAATTTGCAGTTAATTAGGCAGGCAATTAAGCAGATAATTAGGCATTTAATTAGGCAGGCAATTAAGCAGATAATTAAGGAAGGCAATTAAGCAGTTAATTAGGCAGGCAATTAGGCAGTTAATTAGGCAGTTAATTATGCAGGCAATTAGGCAGTTAATTAGGCGGTCAATTAGGCAGGCAATTAAACAGTTAATAAGGCAGTTAATTAGGCAGGCAATTGGGCATTTAATTAGGCAGTTAATTAGACAGGCAATTTGGCAGTTAATTAGGTGGTCAATTAGGCAGGCAATTGGGCAGTTAATTAGGCATTCAATTAGGCAGGCAATTGGGCAGTTAATTAGGCAGTTAATTATTCAGGAAATTAAGCATATAATTAGGCAGTTAATTAGGCAGGCAATTAAGCAGATAATTAGGCATGCAATTAGGCAGATAATTAAGCAGGCAATTAGGCAGTTGATTAGGCAGTCAATATTGCAGGCAATTAGGCAGTTAATTAAGCGGTCAATTAGGCAGGCAATTGGTCAGTTAATTAGGCAGGCAATTGGGCAGATAATTAGGCTGTTAATTAGGCAGGCAATTAAGCAGATAATTAGGCAGTTAATTAGGCAGGCAATTAAGCAGATTATTAGGCAGGCAATTAGGCAGATAATTAAGCAGGCAATTAGGCAGTTAATTAGGCAGGCAATTAGGCAGGCAATTAGGCAGGCAATTAGGCAGGCACTTAGGCAGGCAATTAGGCAGTTAATAAGGCAGGCAATTAGGCAGGCACTTAGGCAGTTAATTAGGCAGGCAATTGGGCAGTTAATTAGGCAGGTAATTGGGCAGGCAATAAGGCAGATAATTAGACAGGCAATTAGGCAGTTAATTAGGCAGGCAATTGGGCAGTTAATTAGGCAGGTAATTGGGCAGGCAATAAGGCAGATAATTAGACAGGCAATTAGGCAGTTAATTAGGCAGGGTATTAAGCAGGCAATTAGGCAGGCACTTAGGCAGTTAACTAGGCAGTTAATTAGGCAGGCAATAGGGCAGTTAATTAGGCAGTTAATTAAGCAAGCAATTAGGCAGTTAATTAGGCAGTTTATTAGGCAGGCAATTAAGCAGATAATTAGGCAGGCAATTAGGCTGGCATTTAGGCAGGCAAATAGGCAGTTAATTAGGCAGGCAATTAGGCAGATATATGAGAAGGCAATCAGGCAGTTAATCAGGCAGTTAATTAGGCAGGCAATTAGGCAGATAATTAGGCAGGCAATTAGGCAGGCAA
>NW_026962568.1:114632-125632 GCF_032445375.1 Bacillus rossius redtenbacheri | reverse complement strand
TGCCTGCCTAATTAAATGCCTAATTATCTGCTTAATTGCCTGCCTAATTAACTGCACATTTGCCTGCCTAATTAACTGCTTAATTAAATGCCTAATTACCTGTCTAATTAACTGCCTAATTAACTGCCTAATTGCCTGCCTAATTAACTGCCTAATTAACTGACTAATTGCCTGCCTAATTGACCGCCTAATTAACTGCCTAATTGCCTGCTTAATTATCTGCCTAATTGCCTGCCTAAATATCTGCTTAATTGCCTGCCTAATTAAATGCCTAATTATTTCCTAATTGCCTGCCTAATTAACTGCCCAATTGCCTGCCTAATTGACCGCCTAATTAACTGCATATTGCCTGCTTAATTATCTGCCTAATTGCCTGCCTAAATATCTGCTTAATTGCTGGCCTAATTAACTGCTTAATTATCTGCTTAATTGCCTGCCTAATTAACTGCCTAATTAACTGCCCAATTGCCTGCCTAATTAACTGCCTAATTAACTGCCAAATTGCCAGCCTAATTCACTGCCTAATTAACTACTTAAGTGTCTGCCTAATTGTCTGCCTAATTAACTGCCTGATTGCCTGCTTAATTATCTGCCTTATTGCCTGCCTAATTAAATGCCTAATTGCCTGCCTAATTGCCTGCCTTATTAACTACCTTATTAAATGCACAATTGCCTGCCTAATTAACTGCCTAATTAAATGCCTAATTGCCTGTCTAATTAACCGCCTAATTAACTGCCTAATTGCCTGGCTAATTAACTGCCTAATTAACTGCCTAATTGCCTGCCTAATAACAGCCTAATTAACTGCTTAATTGCCTGCTTAATTATCTGCCTAATTGCCTGCCTAATCATCTGCTTATTGCCTGTTTAATTAACTGCCTAATTATATGCTTAATTGCCTGCCTAATTAACTGCCTAATTAACTGACCAATTGCCTGCCTAATTGACCGCCTAATTAACTGCCTAATAGCCTGCCTAATTACCTGCCAAATAGCCTGCCTGCCTAATTAACTGCTTAAATGCCTGCTTATTTGCCTGCTTGCCTAATTGCCTGCTTGCCTAATTGCTTGCCTAATAACTGCATAATTGCCTGCTAAATTTCCTGCCTAATTGCCTGCCTAATTGCTTGAATAATAAACTGCCTTATTGCCTGCCTTATTGCCTGCTTAATTGCCTGCCTAATTGCCAGCCTAATTTACTTCCTAATTGCCTGCCAAATTGCCTGCCTAATTAACTGCCTAATTGCCTGTTTTATTATGTGCCTAATTGCCTGCCTAATTAACTGCCTAATTGCCTGCCTAATAGCCTGCCTAATTAACTACCTAATTAACTGCACACTTGCCTGTCTAATTAACTGCCTAATTAAATGCCTAATTGCCTGTCTAATTAACCACCTAATTAACTGCCTTATTGCCTGCTTAATTATCTGCCTAATTGCCTGCCTAATTAACTGCCCAATTGCCTGCCTAATTAACTGCCTAGTTAACTGCCTAAGTGCCTGCCTAATTGCCTGCTTAATACCCTGCCTAATTAACTGCCTAATTGCCTGTCTAATTATCTGCCTTATTGCCTGCCCAATTACCTGCCTAATTAACTGCCCAATTGCCTGCCTAATTAACTGCCTAAGTGCCTGCCTAATTGCCTGCCTTATTAACTGCCTAATTGCCTGCCTTATTGCCTGCCTACATGCCTGCCTAATTATCTGCTTAATTTCCTGCCTAATTAACTTCCTTATTAAATGCCTATTTGCCTGTCTAATTAACTGCCTAATTAACTGCCCAATTGCCTGCCTAATTAACTGCCTAATTAACTGCCTAATTGCCTGCCTTATTGACCGCCTTATTGCCTGCTTAATTATCTGCCTAATTGCCTGCCTAATCATCTGCTTAATTGCCTGCCTAATTAACTGCCTAATAGTCTGCTTAATTGCCAGCCTAATTAACTGCCTAATTAACTGCCTAATTAACTGCCTAATTGCCTGCCTAATTGACCACCTAATTAACTGCCTAATTGCCTGCCTTATTGACCGCCTAATTAACTGCCTAATTGCTTGCTTAATTATCTGCCTAATTGCCTGCCTAATTATCTGCTTAATTGCCTGCCTAATTAAATGCCTAATTATCTGCTTAATTGCCTGCCTAATTAACTGCCCAATTGCCTGCCTAATTAACTGCCTGATTAACTGCCAAATGCCTGCCTTATTGACCGCCTAATTAACTGCCTAATTGCCTGCTTAATTATCTGCATAATTGACTGCCAAATGATCTGCTTAATTGCCTGCCTAATTAACTGCCTAACTATCTGCTTAATTGCCTGCCTAATTAACTGCCTAATTAACTTCCCAATTGCCTGCCTAATTAACTGCTTAATTAACTGACCAATTGCCTGCCTAATTAACCGCCTAATTAACTGCCTAATAGCCTGCCTAATTACCTGCCAAAATGCCTGCCTGCCTAATTAACTGCCTAATTGCCTTCATATTTGCCTGCTTGCCTAATTGCCTGCTTGCCTAATTGCTTGCCTAATAACTGCATAATTGCCTGCTATATTACCTGCCTAATTGCCTGCCTAATTGCTTGACTTATATACTGCCTTATTGCCTGCCTTATTGCCTGCTTAATTGCCTGCCTAATTGCCAGCCTAATTTACTTCCTAATTGCCTGCCTAATTGCCTGCCTAATTAACTGCCTAATTGCCTGCCTTATTATGTGCCTAATTGCCTGCCTAATTAACTGCCTAAGTGCCTGCCTAATTGCCTGCCTAATTAACTGCCCAATTGCCTGCCTAATTGACCGCTATATTAACTGCCTAATTGCCTGCTTAATTATCTGCCTAATTACCTGCCTAATTGCCTGCCTAATTGCCTGCCTATTTATCTGCTTAATTGCCTGCCAATATAACTGCCTAATTACCTGCCCAATTGCCTGCCTAATTAACTGCCTAAGTGCCTGCCTATTTGCCTGCCTAATTAACTGCCTTATTGCTTTCTCATATATCTGCCTAATTGCCTGCCTAATTGATGCTTAATTGCCTGCCTAATTGCCTGCCTGATTATCTGCTTAATTGCCTGCCTAATTACTGCCTAATTAAATGCCTAATTGCCTGTCTAATTAACTGCCTAATTAACTGCCCAATTGCCTGCCTAATTAACTGCCTAATTAACTGCCTAATTGCCTGCAATATTGACTGCCTAATCAACTGCCTAATTGCCTGCTTAATTATCTGCCTAATTGCATGCCTAATTATCTGATTAATTGCCTGCCTAATTAACTGCCTAATTATCTGCTTAATTGCCTGAATAATTAACTGCCTTAATAACTGCTCAATTGCCTGCCTAATTGAATGCCTAATTAACTGCCCAATTGCCTGCCTAATTGACCACCTAATTAACTGCCTAATTGCCTGTCTAATTAACTGCCTAATTAAATGCCCAATTGCCTGCCTAATTAACTGCCTTATTAACTGTTTAATTGCCTGCCTAATTGACCGCCTAATTAACTGCCTAATTGCCTGCCTAATTAACTGCCTAATTAACTGCCTAATTGCCTGCCTAATTAACTGCTTAATTGCCTGCCTAATTATCTGCTTAATTGCCTGCCTAATTGAACGGCCTAAATGCCTGCCTAATTGCCTGCCTAATTGCCTGCCTAATTGCCTGCCTATTTGCCTGCCTAATTGCCTGCCTAATTGCCTGCCTTTTTTAACTGCCTGATTGCCTGCTTAATTATTTGCCTAATTGCCTGCCTATTTAACTGCCTAATTGCCCGCCAAAATAAATACCTAATAAACTGCACAATTGCCTGCCTAATTAACTGCCTAATTAAATGCCTAATTTCCTGTCTAATGAACCGCCTAATTAACTGCCTAATTGCCTGCCTAAATAACTGCCTAATTAACTGCCTAATTCCCTGACAAATTGACCGCCTAATTAACTGCCTAATTGCCTGCCTAATTGTTTTCCAAATAGCCTGCCTAATTGCCTGCCTAATTACCTGCCAAATTGCCTGCTTTCCTAATAAACTGCCTAATTGCCTGCCTAATTGCCTGCCTGCCTAATTGCTTGCCTGCCTAATTGCCTGCATAATTGCCTGCCTAATTGCCTGCCTAATTGACCTCCTAATTAACTGCCTAATTACCTGCTTAATTATCTGCCTAATTGCCTGCCTAATTATCTGCTTAATTGCCTGCCTAATTAACTGCTTAATTATATGCCTAATTGCCTGCCTAATTGCCTGCCTAAATTACTACCTAATTAACTGCACAATTGCTTGCCTAATTAAATGCCTAATTAAATGCCTAATTGCCTGTCTAATTACCGCCTAATTAACCGTCTAATTGCCTGCCTAATAAACTGCATAATTAACTGTCTAATTGCCTGCCTAATTGACCGCCTAATTAACTGCCTAATTGCCTGCTTAATTATCTGCCTAATTGCCTGCCTTATTATCTGCTTAATTGCGTGCCTAATTAAATGCCTAATTATCTGCTTAATTGCCTGCCTTATTAACTGCTTAATTAAATGCCTAACTACCTGTCTAATTAACTGCCTAATTAACTGCCCAATTGCCTGCCTAATTAACTGCCTAATTAACTGCCTAATTGCCTGCCTAATTGACCGCCTAATTAACTGCCTAATTGCCTGCCTAATTATCTGCTTAATTGCCTGCCTAATTAAATGCCTAATTATCTGCTTAATTGCCTGCCTAATTAACTGCACATTTGCCTGCCTAATTAACTGCTTAATTAAATGCCTAATTACCTGTCTAATTAACTGCCTAATTAACTGCCTAATTGCCTGCCTAATTAACTGCCTAATTAACTGACTAATTGCCTGCCTAATTGACCGCCTAATTAACTGCCTAATTGCCTGCTTAATTATCTGCCTAATTGCCTGCCTAAATATCTGCTTAATTGCCTGCCTAATTAAATGCCTAATTATTTCCTAATTGCCTGCCTAATTAACTGCCCAATTGCCTGCCTAATTGACCGCCTAATTAACTGCCTAATTGCCTGCTTAATTATCTGCCTAATTGCCTGCCTAAATATCTGCTTAATTGCTGGCCTAATTAACTGCTTAATTATCTGCTTAATTGCCTGCCTAATTAACTGCCTAATTAACTGCCCAATTGCCTGCCTAATTAACTGCCTAATTAACTGCCAAATTGCCAGCCTAATTCACTGCCTAATTAACTACTTAAGTGTCTGCCTAATTGTCTGCCTAATTAACTGCCTGATTGCCTGCTTAATTATCTGCCTTATTGCCTGCCTAATTAAATGCCTAATTGCCTGCCTAATTGCCTGCCTTATTAACTACCTTATTAAATGCACAATTGCCTGCCTAATTAACTGCCTAATTAAATGCCTAATTGCCTGTCTAATTAACCGCCTAATTAACTGCCTAATTGCCTGGCTAATTAACTGCCTAATTAACTGCCTAATTGCCTGCCTAATAACAGCCTAATTAACTGCTTAATTGCCTGCTTAATTATCTGCCTAATTGCCTGCCTAATCATCTGCTTATTGCCTGCCTAATTAACTGCCTAATTATATGCTTAATTGCCTGCCTAATTAACTGCCTAATTAACTGACCAATTGCCTGCCTAATTGACCGCCTAATTAACTGCCTAATAGCCTGCCTAATTACCTGCCAAATAGCCTGCCTGCCTAATTAACTGCTTAAATGCCTGCTTATTTGCCTGCTTGCCTAATTGCCTGCTTGCCTAATTGCTTGCCTAATAACTGCATAATTGCCTGCTAAATTTCCTGCCTAATTGCCTGCCTAATTGCTTGAATAATAAACTGCCTTATTGCCTGCCTTATTGCCTGCTTAATTGCCTGCCTAATTGCCAGCCTAATTTACTTCCTAATTGCCTGCCAAATTGCCTGCCTAATTAACTGCCTAATTGCCTGTTTTATTATGTGCCTAATTGCCTGCCTAATTAACTGCCTAATTGCCTGCCTAATTGCCTGCCTAATTAACTACCTAATTAACTGCACACTTGCCTGTCTAATTAACTGCCTAATTAAATGCCTAATTGCCTGTCTAATTAACCACCTAATTAACTGCCTTATTGCCTGCTTAATTATCTGCCTAATTGCCTGCCTAATTAACTGCCCAATTGCCTGCCTAATTAACTGCCTAATTAACTGCCTAAGTGCCTGCCTAATTGCCTGCTTAATACCCTGCCTAATTAACTGCCTAATTGCCTGTCTAATTATCTGCCTTATTGCCTGCCCAATTACCTGCCTAATTAACTGCCCAATTGCCTGCCTAATTAACTGCCTAAGTGCCTGCCTAATTGCCTGCCTTATTAACTGCCTAATTGCCTGCCTTATTGCCTGCCTACATGCCTGCCTAATTATCTGCTTAATTTCCTGCCTAATTAACTTCCTTATTAAATGCCTATTTGCCTGTCTAATTAACTGCCTAATTAACTGCCCAATTGCCTGCCTAATTAACTGCCTAATTAACTGCCTAATTGCCTGCCTTATTGACCGCCTTATTGCCTGCTTAATTATCTGCCTAATTGCCTGCCTAATCATCTGCTTAATTGCCTGCCTAATTAACTGCCTAATAGTCTGCTTAATTGCCAGCCTAATTAACTGCCTAATTAACTGCCTAATTAACTGCCTAATTGCCTGCCTAATTGACCACCTAATTAACTGCCTAATTGCCTGCCTTATTGACCGCCTAATTAACTGCCTAATTGCTTGCTTAATTATCTGCCTAATTGCCTGCCTAATTATCTGCTTAATTGCCTGCCTAATTAAATGCCTAATTATCTGCTTAATTGCCTGCCTAATTAACTGCCCAATTGCCTGCCTAATTAACTGCCTGATTAACTGCCAAATGCCTGCCTTATTGACCGCCTAATTAACTGCCTAATTGCCTGCTTAATTATCTGCATAATTGACTGCCAAATGATCTGCTTAATTGCCTGCCTAATTAACTGCCTAACTATCTGCTTAATTGCCTGCCTAATTAACTGCCTAATTAACTTCCCAATTGCCTGCCTAATTAACTGCTTAATTAACTGACCAATTGCCTGCCTAATTAACCGCCTAATTAACTGCCTAATAGCCTGCCTAATTACCTGCCAAATTGCCTGCCTGCCTAATTAACTGCCTAATTGCCTGCATATTTGCCTGCTTGCCTAATTGCCTGCTTGCCTAATTGCTTGCCTAATAACTGCATAATTGCCTGCTATATTACCTGCCTAATTGCCTGCCTAATTGCTTGACTTATATACTGCCTTATTGCCTGCCTTATTGCCTGCTTAATTGCCTGCCTAATTGCCAGCCTAATTTACTTCCTAATTGCCTGCCTAATTGCCTGCCTAATTAACTGCCTAATTGCCTGCCTTATTATGTGCCTAATTGCCTGCCTAATTAACTGCCTAAGTGCCTGCCTAATTGCCTGCCTAATTAACTGCCCAATTGCCTGCCTAATTGACCGCTATATTAACTGCCTAATTGCCTGCTTAATTATCTGCCTAATTACCTGCCTAATTGCCTGCCTAATTGCCTGCCTATTTATCTGCTTAATTGCCTGCCAATATAACTGCCTAATTACCTGCCCAATTGCCTGCCTAATTAACTGCCTAAGTGCCTGCCTATTTGCCTGCCTAATTAACTGCCTTATTGCTTTCTCATATATCTGCCTAATTGCCTGCCTAATTGATGCTTAATTGCCTGCCTAATTGCCTGCCTGATTATCTGCTTAATTGCCTGCCTAATTACTGCCTAATTAAATGCCTAATTGCCTGTCTAATTAACTGCCTAATTAACTGCCCAATTGCCTGCCTAATTAACTGCCTAATTAACTGCCTAATTGCCTGCAATATTGACTGCCTAATCAACTGCCTAATTGCCTGCTTAATTATCTGCCTAATTGCATGCCTAATTATCTGCTTAATTGCCTGCCTAATTAACTGCCTAATTAACTGCTTAATTGCCTGAATAATTAACTGCCTTAATAACTGCTCAATTGCCTGCCTAATTGAATGCCTAATTAACTGCCCAATTGCCTGCCTAATTGACCACCTAATTAACTGCCTAATTGCCTGTCTAATTAACTGCCTAATTAAATGCCCAATTGCCTGCCTAATTAACTGCCTTATTAACTGTTTAATTGCCTGCCTAATTGACCGCCTAATTAACTGCCTAATTGCCTGCCTAATTAACTGCCTAATTAACTGCCTAATTGCCTGCCTAATTAACTGCTTAATTGCCTGCCTAATTAACTGCACAATTGCCTGCCTAATTAACTGCCTAATTAACTGCCTAATTTCCTGCCTAATTGACCTCCTAATAAACAACCTGACTGCCTGCTTAATTATCTGCCTTATTGCCTGCCTAATTAACTGCCTAATTGCCTGCCTAATTCTCTACCTAATTAACTGCACAATTGCCTGCCTAATTAACTGCCTAATTAAATGCCTATTTGCATGTCTAATTAACTGCCCAATTGCCTGTTTAATTAACTGCCTAATTAACTGCCTAATTGCCTGACTAATAGACCGCCTAATTAACTGCCTAATTGCCTGCTTAATTATCTGCCTAATTGCCTGCCTAATTATCTGCTTTATTGCCTGCCTAATTAACTGCCTAATTATCTGCCTAATTGCCTTCCTAATTAACTGCCCAATTGCCTGCCTAATTAACTGCATAATTAACTGCCCAATTGCTGGCCTAATTGACCGCCTAATTAGGTGCCTAATTGCCTGCCTAATTGCCTGCCTAATTATCTGCCTAATAGCCTGCCTAATTGCCTGCCTTATTACCTGCCAAATTGACTGCCTTCCTAATAAACTGCTTAATTGCCTGCCTAATTGCCTGCCTGCCTAATTGCCTGTCTGCCTAATTGCCTGCCTGCCTAATTGCCTGCCTGCCTAATTGCTTGCCTAATTACTACCTAATTGCCTGCCTAAATGCCTGTCAAATTAACTGCCTTATTGCCTGCCTATTTGCCTGCTTAATTGCCTTCCCAATTGCCTGCCTAATTGCCTGTCTAATTAACTGCCTTAATGCCTGCCCAATGGCCTGCCTAATTAACTGCACAATTGCCTGCCTAATTAACTGCCTAATTAAATGCCTAATTGCCTGCCTAATTGACCTTTTAATTAATGCCTAATTGCCTGCTTAATTATCTGCCTTATTGCCTGCCTAATTATCTGGTTAATTGCCTGCCTAATTAACTGCCTAATTATCTGCTTAATTGCCTGCCTAATTAACTGCCTAATTAACTGCCCAATTGCCTGCCTAATTAACTGCCTAATTAACTGCCCAATTGCCTGCCTAATTAACTGCCTAATTGCCTGCCTAATTGCCTGCCTAATTATCTGCTTAATTGCCTGCCTTTATAACTGCCTAATTAACTGCCCAATTGCCTGCCTAATTAATTGCCCAATTGCCTGCCTAATTTACTGCCTAAGTGCCTGCCTAAATGCCTGCCTAATTGCCTGCCTAATTGCCTGCCTAATTGCCTGCCTAATTAACTGCCTAATTGCCTGCTTAATTATCTGCCTAATTGCCTGCCTAATTATCTGCTTAATTGCCTGCCTAATTAACTGCCTAATTATCTGCTTAATGGCCTGCCTAATTAACAGCCTAATTATCTGCCCAATTGCCTGCCTAATTAACTGCCCAATTGCCTGCTTATTGACCGCTTAATTAACTGCCTAATTGCCTGCTTAATTATCTGCCTAATTGCCTGCCTAATTGCCTGCCTTATTGCCTGCCTAATTATCTGCTTAATTGCCTGCCTATATAACTGCCTAATTAACTGCCCAATTAACTGCCTAATTAACTGTTTAATTGCCTGCCTAATAGACCGCCTAATTAACTGCCTAATTGCCTGCTTAATTATCTGCCTAATTGCCTGCCTAATTAACTGCCTAAATGCCTGCCTAATTGCCTGCCTAATTGCCTGCCTAATTGCCTGCCTATTTGCCTGCCTAATTGCCTGCCTAATTGCCTGCCTTTTTTAACTGCCTGATTGCCTGTTAATTATTTGCCTAATTGCCTGCCTATTTAACTGCCTAATTGCCCGCCTAATTAAATACCTAATAAACTGCACAATTGCCTGCCTAATTAACTGCCTAATTAAATGCCTAATTTCCTGTCTAATGAACCGCCTAATTAACTGCCTAATTGCCTGCCTAAATAACTGCCTAATTAACTGCCTAATTCCCTGACAAATTGACCGCCTAATTAACTGCCTAATTGCCTGCCTAATTGTTTTCCAAATAGCCTGCCTAATTGCCTGCCTAATTACCTGCCAAATTGCCTGCTTTCCTAATAAACTGCCTAATTGCCTGCCTAATTGCCTGCCTGCCTAATTGCTTGCCTGCCTAATTGCCTGCATAATTGCCTGCCTAATTGCCTGCCTAATTGACCGCCTAATTAACTGCCTAATTACCTGCTTAATTATCTGCCTAATTGCCTGCCTAATTATCTGCTTAATTGCCTGCCTAATAAACTGCTTAATTATATGCCTTATTGCCTGCCTAATTGCCTGCCTAAATTACTACCTAATTAACTGCACAATTGCTTGCCTAATTAAATGCCTAATTAAATGCCTAATTGCCTGTCTAATTACCGCCTAATTAACCGTCTAATTGCCTGCCTAATAAACTGCATAATTAACTGTCTAATGCCTGCCTAATTGACCGCCTAATTAACTGCCTAATTGCCTGCTTAATTATCTGCCTAATTGCCTGCCTTATTATCTGCTTAATTGCGTGCCTAATTAAATGCCTAATTATCTGCTTAATTGCCTGCCTTATTAACTGCTTAATTAAATGCCTAACTACCTGTCTAATTAACTGCCTAATTAACTGCCCAATTGCCTGCCTAATTAACTGCCTAATTACCTGCCTAATTGCCTGCCTAATTGACCGCCTAATTAACTGCCTAATTGCCTGCCTAATCATCTGCTTAATTGCCTGCCTAATTAAATGCCTAATTATCTGCTTAATTGCCTGCCTAATTAACTGCAC
>NW_026962568.1:109046-114132 GCF_032445375.1 Bacillus rossius redtenbacheri | reverse complement strand
CCTGCCTAAAAGCCTGCCTAATTGCCTGCCTAAATAACTGCCTAAATACATGCCTAATTATCTGCCTAATTAACTGAATAATTAACTGCCTAATTAACTGCCTAATTAACTGCCTAATTAACTGCCTGTGTGCCTGCCTAATTAACTGCTGGATTGCCTGCCTTATTGCCTGCCTCATTGCCTGCCTAATTTACTGCCTAATTAACTGCTTAATTAACTACGTAAATGACTGCCTTAATGCCTGCCTAATTAAATGCCTAATTGCCTGCCTAATTAATTGCCTAATTAATTGCATAATTGCCTGCATAAATGCCTGCCTAATTAACTGCCTAATTGCCTGCCTAATTAACTGCTGAATTGCCTGCCTAATTTCCTGCCTAATTAACTGCCTAACTGCCTGCCTAATTAACTGCCTAATTGCCAGCCTAATTAACTGCCTAATTGCCTGCATAATTGCCTGCCTAATTGCCTGCTGGATTGCCTGCCTAATTGCCCGCTAATTAACTGCCTCATTGCCTGCCTAAAAGCCTACCTTGTTGCCTGAAAAATTGCCTGCCTAATTAACTGCCTAATTAACTGCCTAATTAACTGCCTGTTTAATTGCCTAATTGCCTGCCTAATTAACTGCTGGATTGCCTGCCAAATTACTCCCCTAATAAACTGCCTAATTAACTGCATAATTAACTGCCTAATTGCCTGCCTTATTAACTGCTGGATTGCCTCCCTAATTGCCCGCCTAATTAACTGCCTCATTGCCTGCCTAAATTCCTGCCTTGTTGCCTGCATTATTGCCTGCCTAATTAACTGCCTAATTTCCTGCATAAATGCCTGCCTAATTGCCTGCCTAATTAACTGCCTAATTAACTGCCTATTAACTGCCTAAATAACTGCCTAATTAACTGCCTAATTGCCTGCCTAAATGCCTGCCTTAATGCCTGCCTAATTAACTGCCTAATTGCCTGCCTAAGTAATTGCTGGATTGCCTGCCTAATTGCCTGACTAATTAACTGCCTAACTGCCTGCCTAATTGCCTGCCTAATTGCCCGCCTAATTAACTGCATCATTGCCTGCTTAAAGGCCTGCCTTATTGCTTGCCTAATTGCCTGCCTAATAAACTGCCTAATTACCTGCCTAATTGCCTGACTAATTAATTGCCTAATTAACTGCCTAATTGCTTGCCTAAGTAACTGCCTAATTGCCTGCCTAATTGCCTGCATAATTGCCTGCCTTATTAACTGACTAATTAACTGCCTAATTAAATGCCTAATTGCCTGCCTAATTGCCTGCCTAATTAACTGCCTAATTTACTGACTAATAAACTGCCTAATTAACTGCCTAATTGCCTGCCTAATTAACTGCTGGATTGCTTGCCTAATTGCCTGCCTAATTAACTGCCTCATTGCCTGCCTAAAAGCCTGCCTTGTTGACTGCCTAATTGCCTGCCTAATTAAATGCCTAATTACCTGCATAATTAAATGCCTATTAGCCTGCCTAATTAACTGCCTAATTGCCTGCCTAATTGCCTGCCTAATTGCCTGCCTAATTGCCTTTCTAATTACCTGCCTTATTAACTGCCTAATTGCCTGCATAATTGCCTGCCTTATTGCACGCCCTTATTACCTGCCTCATTGCCTGCCTAAAAGCCTTTCTTATTGCCTGCCTAATTGCCTGCCTAATTGCCTGCCTAATTGCCTGCATACTTTACTGCCTAATTAACTGCCTAATTAACTGCCTATTTACCTGCTAATTGCCTGCCTAATTAACTGCTGGATTGCCTGCCTAATTGCCCGCCTAATTAACTTCCTCATTGTCTGCCTAAAAGCCTTCCGTATTGCCTGCCTAATTGCCTGCTTATTAACTGCCTAATTGCCTGCGTAAGTGCCTGCCTAATTGACTGCCTTATTAAAAGCCTAATTAACTGCCTAATTAACTGCCTAATTGCCTTTCTAATTGTCTGCCTTAATGCCTGCTTAATTAAATGCCTAATTGCCTGCCTAATTGCCTTCCTAATTAACTGCCTAATTAACTGCCTAATTGGCTGCATAATTGCCTGCATTAATACCTGCCTAATTAACTGCCTAATTGCCTGCCTAATTAACTGTTGGATTGCCTGCCTAATTGACTGCCTATTTAACTGCCTAACTGCCTGCCTAATTAAATGCCTAATTGCCAGCCTAATTGCCTATTGGATTGCCTGCTTAATTGCCCACCTAATTAACTGCCTCATTGCCTGCCTAAATGCCTGCCTTGTTGCCTGCCTAATTGCCTGCCTAATTAACTGCCTAATTTCCTGCATATATGCCTGCCTAATTGCCTGCATAATTAAATGCCTAATTTACTGCCTAATTGCCTGCCTAATTAACTGCCTAATTGCCTGCCTTAAAACTGCTGGATTGCCTGCCTAATTGCCCTCCTAATTAACTGTTTCATTGCCTGCCTGAATGCCTGCCTTGTTGCCTGCCTAATTGTATGCCTTAATGCCTGCCTAATTGCCTGCCTAATTGCCTGCCTAATTTCCTGCCTAATTGCCTTTCTAATTACCTGCCTAATTAACTGCCTAATTGCTTGCATAATTGCCTGCCTTATTGCCTGCCTAATTACCTGCCTCATTGCCTGCCTAAAAGCCTTTCTTATTGCCTGCCTAATTGACTGCCTAATTGCCTGCCTAATTGCCTGCATACTTAACTGCCTAATTAACTGCCTAATTAACTGCCTATTTACCTGCCTAATTGCCTGCCTAATTAACTGCCTAATTGCCCGCATAATTGCCTGCCTAATTGCCTGCTTAATTAACTCCCTAATTAACTGGCCTATTAACTGCCTAATTGCCTGCCTAATTGCCTGCCTTAATGCCTGCCTAATTAACTGCATAATTGCCTGCCTAAGTAAATGCTGGATTGCCTGCCTAATTACATGTCCTTATTAACTGCCTAACTGCCTGCCTAATTGCCTGCCTAATTAACTGCCTAATTGCCTGCCTAATTGCCTGCCTAATTGCCTTTCTAATTACCTGCCTAATATCCTGCCTAATTGCATTTCTAATTACCTGCCTAATTAACTGCCTAATTACCTGCCTCATTGCCTGCCTAAAAGCCTGTCAATTGCCTGCCTAATTAACTGCTGGATTGCCTTCCTAATTGCCCGCTTAATTAACTGCCTCATTGCCTGCCTAAAAGCCTGCCTTGTTGCCTGCCTAATTGCCTGCCTAAATAACTGCCTAAATGCCTGCCAAATTAACTGCCTAAATAACTGCCTAATTAACTGCCTAATTAACTGCCTTATTGCCTTCCTAATTAACTTCTGGATTGCCTTCCTAATTGCCCGCCTAATTAACTGCCTCATTGCCTGCCTAAAAGCCTGCCTTGTTGCCTGCCTAATTGCCTGGCTAAATAACTGCCTAAATGCCTGCCTAATTAACTGCAAAATTGCCTGCATAATTGCCTGCCTAATTGCCTGCTGGATTGCCTGCCTAATTGCCTGCCATATTAACTGCCTTATTAACTGCCTAATTAACTGCTTATTTCCTTCCTAATTGCCCGCCTAATTAACTGCCTCATTGCCTGACTAAAAGCCTGCCTTGTTGCCTGCCTAATTGCCTGCCTAAATAACTGCCTAAATGCCTGCCTAATTAACTGCCTAATTAACTGCCTAATTGCCTGCCTAATTAACTGCCTAATTTACTGCCTAATTGCCTGCATAATTGCCTGCATTAATGCCTGCCTAATTAACTGCCTAATTGCCTGCCTAATTAACTGCTTAATTAACTGCTCAACTGCCTGCCTAATTAACTGCCTAATTGCCAGCCTAATTGCCCGCCTAATTAACTGCCTCATTGCCTGCCTAAAAGTCTGCCTTATTGCCTGCATAATTGCCTGCCTAATTAACTGCCTAATTGCCTGCATAATTGCCTGCCTAATTGCCTGCTGGATTGCCTGCCTAATTGCTTGCCTAATTTACTGACACATTGCCTGCCTAAAAGCCTACCTTGTTGCCTGCGTAATTGCCTGCCTAATTAACTGCCTAATTAACTGCATAATAAACTGCCTAATTGCCTGCCATATTAACTGCTGGAATGCCTGCCTAATTGCCTGCCTAATTAACTGCCTAATTTCCTGCATAAATGCCTGCCTAATTGCCTGCCTAATTAACTGCCTAATTAACTGCCTAATTGCCTGCCTAATTGCCTGCCTAATTGCCTGCCTTAATGCCTACCAAATTAATTGCCTAATTAAGTGCCTAATTAACTGCCTAATTGCCTGCCTAATTAACTGCTGGATTGCCTGCCTAATTGCCCGCCTAATTAACTGCCTCATTGCCTGCCTAAAAACCTGCATTGTTGCCTGCCTAATTGCCTGCCTAATTAACTGCCTATTTTCCTGCATAATTGCCTGCCAAATTAACTGCCTAAATAACTGCCTAATTAACTGCTTATTGCCTGCCTTAATGCCTGCCTAATTAACTGCCTAATTGCCTGATAAAGTAAATGCTGGATTGCCTGCCTAATTGCCTGCCTAATTAACTGTCTAACTGCTTGCCTAGTTGCCTGCCTAATTGCCCGCCTAATTAACTGCCTAATTACCTGCCTAACTGCCTGCCTAATTGCCTGCCTAATTGCCTGCCCAATTGCCCGCCTAATTAACTGCCTCATTGCCTGCCTAAAAGCCTGCCTTATTGCCTGCCTAATTGCCTGCCTAATTAATTACCTAATCCTGCCTAATTAACTGCCTAATTGCCTGCCTGATTGCCTGCATAATTGCCTGACTAATTAACTGCCTTTTTAACTGACTAATTAACTGCCTAATTAACTGCCTAATTGCCTGCCTAATTGCCTGCCTAATTAAATGCCTAATTTATTGATTAATTAACTGCCTAATAAACTGCCTAAGTGCCTGCCTTAATGCCTGCCTAATTAACTGCCTAATTGCCTGCCTAATTAACTGCCTAATTAACTGCCTAATTGCCTGCATAATTGCCTGCATTAATGCCTGCCTAATTAACTGCCTAATTGCCTGCCTAATTAACTGCTGGATTGGCTGCCTAATTGCCTGCTTAATTAACTGCCTAACTGCCTGCTTAATTAACTGCC
>NW_026962568.1:102546-108546 GCF_032445375.1 Bacillus rossius redtenbacheri | reverse complement strand
TAATTAACTGCTTAATTAAATGCCTAATTACCTGTCTAATTAACTGCCTAATTGCCTGCCTAATTGCCTGCCTAATTGCCTGCCAAATTGCCTGCCTAATTGCCTGCCTAATTGCCTGCCTAATTAACTGCCTGATTGCCTGCTTAATTATCTGCCTAATTGCCTGCCTAATTAACTGCCTAATTGCCCGCCTAATTAAATACCTAATTAACTGCACAATTGCCTGTCTAATAAACTGCCTAATTAACTGCCCAATTGCCTGCCTAATTATCTGCCTAATTGCCTGCCTAATTAACTGCCTAATTAACTGCCTAATTTCCTGCCTAATTTACCTCCTAATAAACAACCTGATTGCCTGCTTAATTATATGCCTTATTGCCTGCCTAATTAACTGCCTAATTGCCTGCCTAATTAACTACCTAATTTACTGCACAATTGCCTGCCTAATTAACTGACTAATTAAATGCCTATTTGCATGTCTAATTAACTGCCCAATTGCCTGTTTAATTAACTGCCTAATTAACTGCCTAATTGCCTGTCTAATTGCCTGCCTAATTAACTGCCTGATTGCCTGCTTAATTATCTGCCTAATTGCCTGCCTAATTAACTGCCTAATTAACTGCACAATTGCCTGCCTAATTAACTGCCTATTTAAATTCCTAATTTCCTGTCTAATAAACTGCCTAATTAACTGCCCAATTGTCTGCCTAATTATCTGCCTAATTGCCTGCCTAATTAACTGCCTAATTAACTGCCTAATTTCCTGCCTAATTGACCTCCTAAAAAACAACCTGATTGCCTGCTTAATTATCTGCCTTATTGCCTGCCTATTTAACTGCCTAATTGCCTGCCTAATTGCCTGCCTAATTAACTACCTAATTAACTGCCCAATTGCCTGCCTAATTAACTGCCTAATTACCTGCCAAATTGCCTGCCTAATTCACTGCCTAATTACTGCTTAAGTGTCTGCCTAATTGCCTGCCTAATTAACTGCCTGATTGCCTGCTTTATTATCTGCCTTATTGCCTGCCTAATTAAATGCCTAATTGCCTGCCTAATTGCCTGCCTTATAAACTACCTTATTAAATGCACAATTGCCTGCCTAATTAACTGCCTAATTAAATGCCTAATTGCCTGTCTAATTAACCGCCTAATTAACTGCCTAATTGCCTGCCTAATTAACTGCCTAATTAACTGCCTTATTGCCTGCCTAATAACCGCCTAATTAACTGCCTAATTGCCTGCTTAATTATCTGCCTAATTGCCTGCCTAATCATCTGCTTAATTGCCTGCCTAATTAACTGCCTAATTATATGCTTAATTGCCTGCCTAATTAACTGCCTAATTAACTGACCAATTGCCTGCCTAATTGACCGCCTAATTAACTGCCTAATAACCTGCCTAATTACCTGCCAAATAGCCTGCCTGCCTAATTAACTGCTTAATTGCATGCTTATTTGCCTGCTTGCCTAATTGCCTGCTTGCCTAATTGCTTGCCTAATAACTGCATAATTGCCTGCTAAATTACCTGCCTAATTGCCTGCCTAATTGCTTGACTAATAAACTGCCTAATTGCCTGCCAAATTGCCTGCCTAATTAACTGCCTAATTGCCTGTTTTATTATGTGCCTAATTGCCTGCCTAATTAACTGCCTAATTGCCTGCCTAATTGCCTGCCTAATTAACTACCTAATTAACTGCACACTTGCCTGCCTAATTAACTGCCTAATTAAATGCCTAATTGCCTGTCTAATTAACCGCCTAATTAACTGCATAATTGCCTGCTTAATTATCTGCTAATTGCCTGCTTAATTAACTGCCTAATTGACTGCCTAATTGCCAGCCTAATTGCCTGACTAATTATCTGCCTAATTGCCTGCCTAATTAACTGCCTTATTAACTGCCTAATTGCCTGCCTAATTAACTGCCTAAGTGCCTGCCTAATTGCCTGCCTGATTAACTGACTGATTGCCTTCTCATATATCTGCCTAATTGCCTGCCTAATTAACTGCCTATTTGCCTGCCTAAATGCCTGCCTAATTGCCTGCCTAATTATCTGCTTAATTGCCTGCCTAATAAACTGCCTAATTAACTGCCCAATTGCTTGCTTAATTAACTGCCTAATTAACTGCCCAAATGCCTGCCTAATTAACTGCCAAGTTAACTGCCTAAGTGCCTGCCTAATTGCCTGCTTAATACCCTGCCTAATTAACTGCCTAATTGCCTGTCTAATTATCTGCCTTATTGCCTGCCCAATTACCTGCCTAATTAACTGCCCAATTGCCTGCCTAATTAACTGCCTAATTACCTGCCTAAGTGCCTGCCTAATTGCCTGCCTAATTAACTGCCTAATTGCCTGCCTAATTGCCTGCCTACATGCCTGCCTAATTATCTGCTTAATTTCCTGCCTAATTAACTTCCTTATTAAATGCCTATTTGCCTGCCTAATTAACTGCCTAATTGCCTGCCTAATTGACCGCCTAATTAACTGCCTAATTGCCTGCCTAATTGACCGCCTAATTTACTGCCTAATTGCCTGCTTAATTATCTGCCTAATTGACTGCCTAATTATCTGCTTAATTGCCTGCCTAATTAACTGCCTAATTATCTGCTTAATTGCCTGCCTAATTAACTGCCCAATTGCCTGCCTAATTAACTGCCTAATTAACTGCCCAATTGCCTGCCTAACTGACCGCCTAAATAACTGCCTAATAGCCTGCCTAATAACCTGCCAAATTGCCTGCCTGCCTAATTAACTGCTTAATTGCCTGCTTATTTGCCTGCTTGCCTAATAGCCTGCTTGCCTAATTCCTTGCCTAATAACTGCATAATTGCCTGCTTAATTACCTGCCTAATTGCCTGTATAATTGCTTGACTAATAAACTGGCTTATTGCCTGCCTTATTGCCTGCTTAATTGCCTGCCTAATTGCCAGCTTAATTTACTTCCTAATTGCCTGCCTAATTGCCTGCCTAATTAACTGCCTAATTGCCTGCCTTATTATGTGCCTAATTTCCTGCCTAATTAACTGCCTATGTGCCTGCCTAATTATCTGCTTTATTGCCTGCCTAATTAAATGCTTAAATATCTGCCTAATTGCCTTCCTAATTAACTACCTAATTAACTGCCCAATTGCCTGCCTAATTAACTGCATAATTAACTGCCCAATTGCCGGCCTAATTGACCGCCTAATTAGGTGCCTAATTGCCTGCCTAATTGCCTGCCTAATTATCTGCCTAATAGCCTGCCTAATTGCCTGCCTTATTACCTGCCAATTTTACTGCCTTCCTAATAAACTGCTTAATTGCCTGCCTAATTGCCTGCATGCCTAATTGCCTGTCTGCCTAATTGCCTGCCTGCCTAATTGCCTGCCTGCCTGCCTAATTGCTTGACTAATAAACTGCCTTATTGCCCGCCTTATTGCCTGCTTAATTGCCTGCCTAATTGCCAGCCTAATTTACTTCCTAATTGCCTGCCAAATTGCCTGCCTAATTAACTGCCTAATTGCCTGTTTTATTATGTGCCTAATTGCCTGCCTAATTAACTGCCTAATTGCCTGCCTAATTGCCTGCCTAATTAACTACCTAAATAACTGCACACTTGCCTGTCTAATTAACTGCCTAATTAAATGCCTAATTGCCTGTCTAATTAACCGCCTAATAAACTGCCTAATTGCCTGCTTAATTATCTGCCTAATTGCCTGCCTAATTAACTGCCTAATTGACTGCCTAATTGCCAGCCTAATTGCCAGCCTAATTATCTGCCTAATTGCCTGCCTAATTAACTGCCTTATTAACTGCCTAATTGCCTGCCTAATTAACTGCCTAAGTGCCTGCCTAATTGCCTGCCTGATTAACTGCCTGATTGCCTTCTCATATATCTACCTAATTGCCTGCCTAATTAACTGCCTATTTGCCTGCCTAAATGCCTGCCTAATTGCCTGCCTAATTATCTGCTTAATTGCCTGCCTAATAAACTGCCTAATTAACTGCCCAATTGCTTGCTTAATTAACTGCCTAATTAACTGCCCAATTGCCTGCCTAATTAACTGCCTAGTTAACTGCCTAAGTGCCTGCCTAATTGCCTGCTTAATACCCTGCCCAATTTTACTGCCTAATTGCCTGTCTAATTATCTGCCTTATTGCCTGCCCAATTACCTGCCTAATTAACTGCCCAATTGCCTGCCTAATTAACTGCCTAATTAACTGCCTAAGTGCCTGCCTAACTGCCTGCCTAATTAACTGCCTAATTGCCTGCCTTATTGCCTGCCTACATGCCTGCCTAATTATCTGCTTAATTTCCTGCCTAATTAACTTTCTTTTTCAATGCCAATTTGCCTGTCTAATTAACTGCCTAATTAACTGCCCAATTGCCTGCCTAATTAACTGCCTAATTAACTGCCTTTTTAACTGCCTAATTGCCTGCCTTATTGACCGCCTAATTGCCTGTTTAATTATCTGCCTAATTGCCTGCCTAATCATCTGCTTAATTGCCTGCCTAATTAACTGCCTAATAGTCTGCTTAATTTCCAGCCTAATTAACTGCCTAATTGCCTGCCTAATTGACCGCCTAATTAACTGCCTAATTGCCTGCCTAATTGCCTGCCTTATTGACCGCCTAATTGCCTGTTTAATTATCTGCCTAATTGCCTGCCTATTTATCTGCTTAATTGCCTGCCTATATAACTGCCTAATTAACTGCCCAATTGCCTGCCTAATTAACTGCCTAATTAACTGCCCAATTGCCTGCCTAATTAACTGCCTACGTGCCTGCCTAATTGCCTGCCTAATTAACTGCCTGATTGCCTTCTCATATATCTGCCTAATTGCCTGCCTAATTGCCTGCTTAATTGCCTGCCTAATTATCTGCTTAATTGCCTGCCTAATTAACTGCCTAATTATCTGCCTAATTGCCTGCCTAATCATCTGCTTAATTGCCTGCCTAATTAACTGCCTAATAGTCTGCTTAATTTCCAGCCTAAATAACTGCCTAATTAACTGCCTAATTGCCTGCCTAATTGACCGCCTAATTAACTGCCTAATTGCCTGCCTAATTGACCGCCTAATTAACTGCCTAATTGCCTGCTTAATTATCTGCCTAATTGCCTGCCTAATTATCTGCTTAATTGCCTGCCTAATTAAATGCCTAATTATCTGCTTAATTGCCTGCCTAATTAACTAACCAATTGCCTGCCTTATTAACTGCCTAATTAACTGCCAAATGCCTGCCTTATTGACCGCCTAATTAACTGCCTAATTGCCTGCTTAATTATCTGCATAATTGACTGCCAAATGATCTGCTTAATTGCCTGCCTAATTAACTGCCTAACCATCTGCTTAATTGCCTGCCTAATTAACTGCCTAATTACTTCCCAATTGCCTGCCTAATTAACTGCTTAATTAACTGACCAATTGCCTGCCTAATTGACCGCCTAATTAACTGCCTAATAGCCTGCCTAATTACCTGCCAAATTGCCTGCCTGCCTAATTAACTGCTTAATTGCCTGCATATTTGCCGTCTTGCCTAATTGCCTGCTTGCCTAATTGCTTGCCTAATAAATGCATAATTGCCTGCTATATTACCTGCCTAATTGCCTGCCTAATTGCTTGACTAATAAACTGCCTTATTGCCTGCCTTATTGCCTGCTTAATTGCCTGCCTAATTGCCAGCCTAATTTACTTCCTAATTGCCTGGCTAATTGCCTGCCTAATGAACTGCCTAATTGCCTGCCTAATTATGTGCCTAATTGCCTGCCTAATTATGTGCCTAATTGCCTGCCTAATTAACTTCCTAAGTGCCTGCCTAATTGCCTGCCTAATTAACTGCCCAATCGCCTGCCTAATTGACCGCTTAATTAACTGCCTAATTGCCTGCTTAATTATCTGCCTAATTACCTGCCTAATTGCCTGCCTAATTGCCTGACTATATATCTGCTTAATTGCCTGCCTATATAACTGCCTAATTAACTGCCCAATTGCCTGCCTAATTAACTGCCTAATTAA
>NW_026962568.1:81650-102046 GCF_032445375.1 Bacillus rossius redtenbacheri | reverse complement strand
CAGGCAATTAGGCAGGTAATTAGGCGGTCAATTAGGCAGGCAATTGGGCAGTTAATTAGGCAGTTAATTAGACAGGCATTTAGGAAGTTAATAAGGCAGTCAATTAGGCAGGCAATTGGGCAGTTAGTTAGGCAGTTAATTAGGCAGGCAATTGGGCAGTTAATTAGGCAATTAATTAGGCAGGCAATTAAGCAGATAATTAGGCAGTTAATTAGGCAGGCAATTGGGCAGGCAATAAGGCAGTTAATTAGACAGGCAATTAAGCAGATGATTAGGCAGGCAATTAGGCAGATAATTAAGCAGGTAATTAGGCAGTTAATTAGGCGGTCAATTAGGCAGGCAATTGGGCAGATAATTAGGCAGTTAATTAGGAAGGCAATTAAGCAGATAATTATGCAGTTAATTAGGCAGGCAATTAAGCAGATAATAAGGCAGGCAATTAGGCAGATAATTAAGCAGGCAATTAGGCAGTTAATTAGGCGGTCAATTAGGCAGGCAATTGGGCAGTTGATTAGGCTTTCAATTAGGCAGACAATTCGGCAGTTAATTAGGCAGTAATTAGGCAGGCAGTTGGGCAGGCAATTAGGCAGTTAATTAGGAAGTTAATTAGGCAGGCAGTTGGTCAAATAATTAGGCAGTTAATTAGACAGGCAATTAGGCAAGCAGACAATAAGGCAGGCAGGCAAATAAGCAGGCAAATAAGCAGTTAATTAGGCAGGCAGGCAATTTGGCAAGTAATTAGGCAGGCTATTAGGCAGTTGATTAGGCGGTCAATTAGGCAGACAATTGGGCAGTTAATTAGGCAGTTAATTGGGCAGGCCGTTGGGCAGGCAATTAGGCAGTTAATTAGGCAGTTAATTAGGCAGGCAATTGGGCAGTTAATTAGGCAGTTAATTAGAAAGGAAATTAGGCATTTAATATGGAGTTAATTAGGCAGGCAATTAAGCAGATAATTAGGCAGGCAATTAGGCAGTTAATTAGGCAGGCCATTGGGCAGTTAATTAGGCAGTTAATTAGGCAGGCAATTTGGCAGTTAATTAGGCAGTTAATTAGACAGGCAATTAGGCATTTCATTAGGCCGTTAATTAGGCAGGCAATTGTGCAGTTAATTAGGTAGTTAATTAGGCAGGCAACTAGGGAGGCAATTAGGCAGTTAATTAGGCAGGCAATTAGGCAGATAATTGAGCAGGCAATCAGGCAGTTAATAAGCCTGGCAATTAGGCAGGCACTTAGGCGGTTAATTAGGCAGGCAATTAGGCAGATAATAAAGCAGACAATTAGGCAGGCAATTAGGCAGGGAATTAGGCAGTTAATTAGGCAGTTAATTAGGCAGGCAATTGGGCATGCAATTGGACAGTTATTTAGGCAGTTAATAAGGCAGGCAATTGGGCAGTTAATTAGGCAGTTAATTAGGCAGGCAATTAAGCAGATAATTAGGCAGGCAATTAGGCAGTTTATTAGTCAAGCAATTAGGCAGGCAATTAGGCAGGCAATTAGGCAGGCAATTAGGCAGGCAATTATGCAGTTAATTAGGCAAGCATTTAGGCAAGCAGGCAATTATTCAGTTAATTAGGCAAGCAATTAGGCAAGCAGGCAATTTGGCAGGCAGGTAAATAAGCAGGCAATTAAGCAGTTAATTAGGCAGGCAGCCAATTTGGCAGGTAATAAGGCTGGTAATTAGGCAGGCTATTAGGCAGTTAATTAGGTGGTCAATTAGGCAGGCAATTGGGCAGTTAATTAGGCAGTTAATTTGGCAGGCAATTAAGCAAATAATTAGGCAGATAGTTAGGCAGATAATTAAGCAGGCAATTAGGCAATTAATTAGGCTGTCAATTAAGCAGGCAATTAGGCAGTTAATTAGGTAGGCAATTAGGCAGTTAATTAGGAAGGCGATTGGGCAGTTAATTAGGCAGCCAATTAGGCAGATGAATAAGCAGGCAATTAGGCAGGCAATTAGGCAGTTAATTAGGCAGTTAATTAGACATGCCATTAGGCATTTAATTAGGCAGTTAATTAGGCAGGCAATTGTGCAGTTAATTAGGTAGATAATTAGGCAGGCAATTAGGCAGGCAATATGGCAGTTAATTAGGCAGGCAATTAGGAAATTAATTAGGCAGGCAATTAGGCAGGCAATTAAGCAGGCAATCAGGCAGGCAATTAGGCAGTTTATTAGTCAAGCAATTAGGCAGGTAATTAGGCAGGCAATTAGGCAGTTATTTAGGCAGTTAATTAGGCAGGCAATAGGGCAATTAATTAGGAAGTTATTGGACAGGCAATTAGGAAGTTAATTAGGCTGTCAATTAGGCAGGCAATTGGGCAGTTAATTAGGTAGTTAATTAGGCAGGCAATTGGGCAGTTTATTAGGCAGTTATTAGGCATGCAATTAAGCAGATAATTTAACAGATAATTAGGCAGGCAATAAGGCAGATAATTAAGAAGGCAATTAGGCAGTTAATTAGGCGGTCAATTAGGCAGGCAATTAGGCAGTTAATTAGGCAGGCAATTGGGCAGTTAATTAGGCAGTTAATTAGACAGGCAATTAGGCATTTAATTAGGAGTTAATTTGGCAGGCAATTAAGCAGATAATTAGGCAGGCAATTAGGCAGATAATTAGGCAGTTAATTAGGCATTTAATTAGGCAGGCAATTGGGCAGTTAATTAGGCAGTTAATTAGACAGGCAATTAGGCATTTAATTAGGAGTTAATTAGGCAGGCAATTAAGCAGATAATTAGGCAAGCAATTAGGCAGATAATTAGGCAGGCAATTGGGCAGTTAATAAGGCAGTCAATTAGGCAGTAAATTGGGGAGTTAATTAGGCAGGCAATTAAGCAGATAATTAGGCAGGCAATTAGGCAGGCAATTAAGCAGATAGTTAGGCAGGCAATTAGGCAGGAAATTAGGCAGTTAAATAGGCAGGCAATTAGGCATATATATGAGCAGGCAATCAGGCAGTTAATTAGGCAGGTAATTAGGCAGGCACTTAGGCAGTTAATAATGCAGTTAATTAGGCAGGCAATTGGGCAGTTAATAAGGCTGTCAATTAGGCAGGCAATTAAGCAGATAATTAGGCAGACAATTAAGCAGATAATTAAGCAGGCAATTAGGCAGGCACTTAGGCAAGTATTAGGCAGGCAATTAGGCAGGCAATTAGGCAAATAATTAAGCAGGCAATTAGGCAGTTAATTAGGCGGTTAATAATGCAGGCAATTGGGCAGTTAATTAGGCAGGCAATTAAGCAGATAATTAGGCAGGCAATTAGGCAGGCAATTAGGCAGGCAATTAAGCAGATAATTAGGCAGGCAATTAGGCAGGCAATTAGGCAGGCAATTAGGCAGGCAATTAAGCAGATAGTTAGGCAGGCAATTAGGCAGGCAATTAGGCAGTTAAATAGGCAGGCAATTGGGCAGTTAATTAGGCGGTCAATAAGGCAGGCAATTAGGCAGGCAATTAAGCAGATAATTAAGCAGATAATTAGACAGTTAATTAGCCAGGCAATTAAGCAGAAAATTAGGCAGGCAATTAGCAGATAATTAAGCATGCAATTAGGCAGTTAATTAGGCGGTCAATTAGGCAGGCAATTAGGCTGTTAATTAGGCAGGCAATTAGGCAGTTAATTAGGCAGGCAATTGGGCAGTTAATAAGGCAGGCAAATGGGCAGTTAATTAGGCAGGCAATTGGGCAGGCAATAAGACAGTAAATTAGACAGGCAATTAGGCAGGCACTTAGGCAGTTAATTAGGCAGGCAATTAGGCTGATAATAAGGCAGGCAATTAGGCAGTTAATTAGGCAGGCAATTAGTTAGGCAATTAGGAAAATAATTAGGCAGTTAATTAGGCAGGCAATTAGGCAGGCAATTAAGCAGTTTATTAGTCAAGCAATTGGGCAGTTAATTAGGCAGTTAATAAGGCAGGCAATTCGGCAGTTAATTATGCAGTTAATTAGGCAGGCAATTGGGCAGTTAATTAGGCCTTTAATTAGGCAGGCAATTAAGCAGATAATTAAGCAGGCAATTAGGCAGTTAATTAGGCAGGCAATTAGACAGATAATTAAGCAGGCAATTAGGCGGTTAATTAGGCGGTCAAATAGGCAGTTAATTAGGCAGGCAATTGGGCAGTTAATTAGGCAATTAATTAGACAGGCAATTAGGCATTTAATTAGGAGTTAATTAGGCAGGCAATTAAGCAGATAATTAGGCAGGCAATTAGGCAGATAATGAGGCAGTTAATTAGGCATTTAATTAGGCAGGCAATCTGGCAGTTAATAAGGCAGTTAATTAGGCAGGCAATTAAGCAGATAATTAGGCAGGCAATTAGGCAGGCAATTAGGCAGGCAATTAAGCAGATAATTAGGCAGGCAATTAGGCAGGCAATTAGGCAGGCAATTAAGCAGATAATTAGGCAGGCAATTAGGCAGGCAATTAGGCAGGCAATTAGGCAGGCAATTAAGCAGATAGTTAGGCAGGCAATTAGGCAGGCAATTAGGCAGGCAATTAGGCAGTTAAATAGGCAGGCAATTGGGCAGTTAATAAGGCAGTTAATTAGGCAGGCAATTGGGGAGTTAATAAGGCAGTCAATTAGGCAGTAAATTGGGGAGTTAATTAGGCAGGCAATTAAGCAGATAATTAGGCAGGCAATTAGGCAGGCAATTAAGCAGATAGTTAGGCAGGCAATTAGGCAGGCAATTAGGCAGGCAATTAGGCAGTTAAATAGGCAGGCAATTAGGCATATATATGAGCAGGCAATCAGGCAGTTAATTAGGCAGGTAATTAGGCAGGCACTTAGGCAGTTAATAATGCAGTTAATTAGGCAGGCAATTGGGCAGTTAATAAGGCTGTCAATTAGGCAGGCAATTAAACAGATAATTAGGCAGACAATTAAGCAGATAATAGAGCAGGCAATTAGGCAGGCACTTAGGCAAGTATTAGGCAGGCAATTAGGCAGGCAATTAGGCAGATAATTAAGCAGGCAATTAGGCAGTTAATTAGGCGGTCAATTAGGCAGGCAATTGGGCAGTTAATTAGGCATTTTATTAGGCAGGCAATTAAGCAGATAATTAGGCAGTTAATTAGGCAGGCAATTAAGTAGATAATTAGGCAGGCAATTAGGCAGATAATTAAGCAGGCAATTAGGCAGTTAATTAGGCGGTCAATTAGGCAGGCAAACGGGCAGTTGATTAGGCTTTCAATTAGGCAGACAATTGGGCAGTTAATTAGGCAGTAATTAGGCAGGCAGTTGGGCAGGCAATTAGGCAGTTAATTAGGCAGTTAATAAGGCAGGCAATTGGGCAAATAATTAGGCATTTAATATACAGGCAATTAGGCATTTACTTAGGAGTTAATTAGGCAGGCAATTAAGCAGATAATTAGGCAGGCAATTAGGCAGGCAATTAGGCAATTATGCAGTTAATTATGCAGGCAATTGGAGATAATTAGGCAGTTAATTAGGCAGGCAATTTGGCAGTTAAATAGGCAGTTAATTAGGCAGGCAGTTGGGCAGGCAATTAGGCAGTTAATTAGGCAGGCAATTGGGCAGTTAATTAGGCAGTTAATTAGACAGGCAATTAGGCAAGCAGACAATAAGGCAGGCAGGCAAATAAGCAGGCAATTAAGCAGTTAATTAGGCAGGCAGGCAATTTGGCAAGTAATTAGGCAGGCTATTAGGCAGGCTATTAGGCAGTTGATTAGGCGGTCAATTAGGCAGACAATTGGGCAGTTAATTAGGCAGTTAATTGGGCAGGCAGTTGGGCAGGCAATTAGGCAGTTAATTAGGCAGGCAATTGGGCAGTTAAATTGGCAGTTAATTAGAAAGGCAATTAGGCATTTAAATAAGGCAGTTAATTAGGCAGGCATTTGTGCAGTTAATTAGGTAGTTAATTAGGCAGGCAATTAGGCAGGCAATTAGGCAGGCACTTAGGCAGTTAATTAGGCAGGCAATTAGGCAGATAATAAGGCATGCAATTAAGCAGTTATTAAGGCAGGCAATTAGGCAGGCAATAAGGCAGGCAATTAGGAAGTTAATTAGGCAGGCAATTAAGCAGGCAATTAGGCAGGCAATAAGGCAGTTTATTAGTCAAGCAAATAGGCAGGCAATTAGGCAGGCAATTAGGCAGGTAATTAAGCAGGCAATTATGCAGTTAATTAGGCAGGCAATAAGGCAGGCAATTAAGCAGATAATTAGGCAGGCAATTAGGCAGATAATTAAGCAGGCAATTAGGCAGGTAATTAGGCGGTCAATTAGGCAGGCAATTGGGCAGTTAATTAGGCAGTTAATTAGACAGGCATTTAGGAAGTTAATAAGGCAGTCAATTAGGCAGGCAATTGGGCAGTTAGTTAGGCAGTTAATTAGGCAGGCAATGGGGCAGTTAATTAGGCAATTAATTAGGCAGGCAATTAAGCAGATAATTAGGCAGTTAATTAGGCAGGCAATTGGGCAGGCAATAAGGCAGTTAATTAGACAGGCAATTAAGCAGATGATTAGGCAGGCAATTAGGCAGATAATTAAGCAGGTAATTAGGCAGTTAATTAGGCGGTCAATTAGGCAGGCAATTGGGCAGTTAATTAGGCAGTTAATTAGGCAGGCAATTAAGCAGATAATTAGGCAGTTAATTAGGCAGGCAATTAAGCAGATAATAAGGCAGGCAATTAGGCAGATAATTAAGCAGGCAATTAGGCAGTTAATTAGGCGGTCAATTAGGCAGGCAATTGGGCAGTTGATTAGGCTTTCAATTAGGCAGACAATTGGGCAGTTAATTAGGCAGTAATTAGGCAGGCAGTTGGGCAGGCAATTAGGCAGTTAATTAGGCAGTTAATTAGGCAGGCAGTTAGGCAAATAATTAGGCAGTTAATTAGTCAGGCAATTAGGCATTTAATTAGGAGTTAATTAGGCAGGAAATTAAGCAGATAATTATGCAGGCAATAAAGCAGATAATTAGGCAGGTAATTTGGCAGGCAATTAGGCAGTTAATTATTCAGGCAATTGGGCAGATAATTAGGCAGTTAATTAGGCAAGCAAATTGGCAGTTAAATAGGCAGTTAATTAGGCAGGCAGTTGGGCAGGCAATTAGGCAGTTAATTAGGCAGGCAATTGGGCAGTTAATTAGGCAGTAAATTAGACAGGCAATTAGGCAAGCAGACAATAAGGCAGGCAGGCAAATAAGCAGGCAAATAAGCAGTTAATTAGACAGGCAGGCAATTTGGCAAGTAATTAGGCAGGCTATTAGGCAGTTGATTAGGCGGTCAATTAGGCAGACAATTGGGCAGTTAATTAGGCAGTTAATTGGGCAGGCCGTTGGGCAGGCAATTAGGCAGTTAATTAGGCAGTTAATTAGGCAGGCAATTGGGCAGTTAATTAGGCAGTTAATTAGAAAGGAAATTAGGCATTTAATATGGAGTTAATTAGGCAGGCAATTAAGCAGATAATTAGGCAGGCAATTAGGCAGGCCATTGGGCAGTTAATTAGGCAGTTAATTAGGCAGGCAATTTGGCAGTTAATTAGGCAGTTAATTAGACAGGCAATTAGGCATTTCATTAGGCCGTTAATTAGGCAGGCAATTGTGCAGTTAATTAGGTTATTAATTAGGCAGGCAACTAGGGAGGCAATTAGGCAGTTAATTAGGCAGGCAATTAGGCAGATAATTGAGCAGGCAATCAGGCAGTTTATAAGCCTGGCAATTAGGCAGGCACTTAGGCGGTTAATTAGGCAGGCAATTAGGCAGATAATAAAGCAGACAATTAGGCAGGCAATTAGGCAGGGAATTAGGCAGTTAATTAGGGAGTTAATTAGGCAGGCAATTGGGCATGCAATTGGACAGTTATTTAGGAAGTTAATAAGGCAGGCAATTGGGCAGTTAATTAGGTAGTTAATTAGGCAGGCAATTAAGCAGATAATTAGGCAGGCAATTAGGCAGTTTATTAGTCAAGCAATTAGGCAGGCAATTAGGCAGGCAATTAGGCAGGCAATTAGGCAGGCAATTATTCAGTTAATTAGGCAAGCAATTAGGCAAGCAGGCAATTTGGCAGGCAGGTAAATAAGCAGGCAATTAAGCATTTAATTAGGCAGGCAGCCAATTTGGCAGGTAATAAGGCTGGTAATAAGGCAGGCTATTAGGCAGTTAATTAGGTGGTCAATTAGGCAGGCAATTGGGCAGTTAATTAGGTGGTCAATTAGGCAGGCAATTGGGCAGTTAATTAGGCAGTTAATTTGGCAGGCAATTAAGCAAATAATTAGGCAGATAGTTAGGCAGATAATTAAGCAGGCAATTAGGCAATTAATTAGGCGGTCAATTAAGCAGGCAATTAGGCAGTTAATTAGGCAGGCAATTAGGCAGTTAATTAGGCAGGCGATTGGGCAGTTAATTAGGCAGCCAATTAGGCAGATGAATAAGCAGGCAATTAGGCAGGCAATTAGGCAGGCAATTAGGCAGATAATTAAGCAGGCAATTAGGCAGTTTATTAGGCAGGCAATTAAGCAGTTAATTAGGCAGACAATTAGGCAGATAATAAAGCAGGCAATTAGGAAGCAATTAGGCAGTTAATTAGGCAGGCAATTAGGCAGATAATTAAGCAGGCAATTAGGCAGTTAATTAGGCGGTCAATTAGGCAGGCAATTGGGAAGTTAATTAGGCAGGCAATTGGGCACATAATTAGGCAGTTAATAAGGCAGGCAATTAGGCAGTTAATTAGGCAGGCAATTAGGCAGATGATTAAGCAGGCAATTAGGCAGTTAATTAGGCGGTCAAAAGCAGGCAATTAGGCAGGCAATAAGGCAGTTTATTAGTCAAGCAATTAAGCAGGCAATTAGGCAGGCAATTAGGCAGGTAATTAAGCAGGCAATTATGCAGTTAATTAGGCAAGCAGGCAATTAGGCAGGCAGCCAAATAAGCAGCCAATTAAGCAGTTAATTAGGCAGGCAGGCAATTTGGCAGGTAATTAGGCAGGCTATTAGGCAGGCTGTTAGGCAGTTAATTAGGCGTTCAACTAGGCAGGCAATTGGGCAGTTAATTAGGCTGTTAATTAGGCAGGCAATGGGGCAGTTAATTAGGCAGTTAATTAGGCAGGCAATTGGGCAGTTAATTAGGCAGTTAATTAGGCAGGCAATTAAGCAGATAATTAGACAATTAATTAGCCAGGCAATTAAGCAGAAAATTAGGCAGGCAATTAGCAGATAATTAAGCATGCAATTAGGCAGTTAATTAGGCGGTCAATTAGGCAGGCAATTAGGCAGTTAATTAGGCAGGCAATTAGGCAGTTAATTAGGTAGGCAATTGGGCAGTTAATAAGGCAGGCAAATGGGCAGTTAATTAGGCAGGCAATTGGGCAGGCAATAAGACAGTAAATTAGACAGGCAATTAGGCAGGCACTTAGGCAGTTAATTAGGCAGGCAATTAGGCTGATAATAAGGCAGGCAATTAGGCAGTTAATTAGGCAGGCAATTAGTTAGGCAATTAGGAAAATAATTAGGCAGTTAATTAGGCAGGCAATTAGGCAGGCAATTAAGCAGTTTATTAGTCAAACAATTGGGCAGTTAATTAGGCAGTTAATAAGGCAGGCAATTCGGCAGTTAATTATGCAGTTAATTAGGCAGGCAATTGGGCAGTTAATTAGGCCTTTAATTAGGCAGGCAATTAAGCAGATAATTAAGCAGGCAATTAGGCAGTTAATTAGGCAGGCAATTAGACAGATAATTAAGCAGGCAATTAGGCGGTTAATTAGGCGGTCAAATAGGCAGTTAATTAGGCAGGCAATTGGGCAGTTAATTAGGCAATTAATTAGACAAGCAATTAGGCATTTAATTAGGAGTTAATTAGGCAGGCAATTAAGCAGAAAATTTAATTAGGAGTTAATTAGGCAGGCAATTAAGCAGATAATTAGGCAGGCAATTAGGCAGTTAATTAGGCAGGCAATTAGACAGATAATTAAGCAGGCACTTAGGCGGTTAATTAGGCAGGCAATTAGGCAGACAATAAAGCAGACAAATAGGCAGGCAATTAGGCAGGGAATTAGGCAGTTAATTAGGCAGGCAATTGGGCATGCAATTGGACAGTTATTTAGGCAGTTAATAAGGCAGGCAATTGGGCAGTTAATTAGGCAGTTAATTAGGCAGGCAATTAAGCAGATAATTAGGCAGGCAATTAGGCAGTTTATTAGTCAAGCAATTAGGCAGGCAATTAGGCAGGCAATCAGGCAGGTAATTAAGCAGGCAATTATGCAGTTAATTAGGCAAGCATTTAGGCAAGCAGGCAATTATGCAGTTAATTAGGCAAGCAATTAGGCAAGCAGGCAATTTGGCAGGCAGGTAAATAAGCAGGCAATTAAGCAGTTAATTAGGCAGGCAGCCAATTTGGCAGGTAATTAGGCTGGTAATTAGGTAGATAATTAAGCAGGCAATTAGGCAATTAATTAGGCGGTCAATTAAGCAGGCAATTAGGCAGTTAATTTGGCAGGCAATTAAGCAAATAATTAGGCAGATAATTAGGCAGATAATTAAGCAGGCAATTAGGCAATTAATTAGGCGGTCAATTAAGCAGGCAATTAGGCAGTTAATTAGGCAGGCAATTAGGCAGTTAATTAGGCAGGCAATTGGGCAGTTAATTAGGCAGGCAATTAGGCAGACGATTAAGCAGGCAATTAGGCAGGCAATTAGGCAGGCAATTAGGCAGATAATTAAGCAGGCAATTAGGTAGTTAATTAGGCAGGCAATTAAGCAGTTAATTAGGCAGACAATTAGGCAGATAATGAAGCAGGCAATTAGGAAGGCGATTAGGCAGTTAATTAGGCAGGCAATTAGGCAGATAATTAAGAAGGCAATTAGGCAGTTAATTATGCGGTCAATTAGGCAGGCAATTGGGAAGTTAATTAGGCAGGCAATTGGGCACATAATTAGGCAGTTAATTAGGCAGGCAATTAGGCAGTTAATTAGGCAGGCAATTAGGCAGATGATTAAGCAGGCAATTAGGCAGTTAATTAGGCGGTCAAAAAGCAGGCAATTAGGCAGGCAATAAGGCAGTTAATTAGACAGGCAATTAGGCATTTAATTAGGAGTTAATTAGGCAGGCAATTAAGCAGATAATTAGGTAGGCAATTAAAAAGGCAATTAGGCAGTTAGTTAGGCAGGCAATTAGGCAGGCACTTAGGCAGTTAATTATGCAGGCAATTGGGCAGTTAATTAGGCAGGCAATTGGGCAGGCAATAAGGCAGTTAATTAGACAGGCAATTAGGCAGGCACTTAGTCAGTTAATTAGGCAGGCAATTAGGCTGATAATAAGGCAGGCAATTAGTCAGTTAATTAGGCAGGCAATTAGGCAGTTAATTAGGCGGTCAATTAGGCAGGCAATTGGGCAGTTAATTAGGCAGTTAATTAGGCAGGCAATTGTGCAGTTAATTAGGCAGTTAATTAGGCAGGTAATTAAGCAGATAATTAGGCAGTTAATTAGGCAGGCAATAAGGCAGTTAATTAGGCAGGCAATTGGGCAGTTAATTAGGCAGTTAATTAGAAAGGAAATTAGGCATTTAATATGGAGTTAATTAGGCAGGCAATTAAGCAGATAATTAGGCAGGCAATTAGGCAGTTAATTAGGCAGGCCATTGGGCAGTTAATTAGGCAGTTAATTAGGCAGGCAATTTGGCAGTTAATTAGGCAGTTAATTAGACAGGCAATTAGGCATTTCATTAGGCCGTTAATTAGGCAGGCAATTGTGCAGTTAATTAGGTAGTTAATTAGGCAGGCAACTAGGGAGGCAATTAGGCAGTTAATTAGGCAGGCAATTAGGCAGATAATTGAGCAGGCAATCAGGCAGTTAATAAGCCTGGCAATTAGGCAGGCACTTAGGCGGTTAATTAGGCAGGCAATTAGGCAGATAATAAAGCAGACAATTAGGCAGGCAATTAGGCAGGGAATTAGGCAGTTAATTAGGCAGTTAATTAGGCAGGCAATTGGGCATGCAATTGGACAGTTATTTAGGCAGTTAATAAGGCAGGCAATTGGGCAGATAATTAGGCAGTTAATTAGACAGGCAATTAAGCAGATAATTAGGCAGGCAATTAGGCAGTTTATTAGTCAAGCAATTAGGCAGGCAATAAGCAGGCAATTAGGCAGGCAATTAGGCAGGCAATTATGCAGTTAATTAGGCAAGCATTTAGGCAAGCAGGCAATTATTCAGTTAATTAGGCAAGCAATTAGGCAAGCAGGCAATTTGGCAGGCAATTAAAAAGCAGGCAATTAAGCAGTTAATTAGGCAGGCAGCCAATTTGGCAGGTAATAAGGCTGGTAATTAGGCAGGCTATTAGGCAGTTAATTAGGTGGTCAATTAGGCAGGCAATTGGGCAGTTAATTAGGCAGTTAATTTGGCAGGCAATTAAGCAAATAATTAGGCAGATAATTAAGCAGGCAATTAGGCAATTAATTAGGCGGTCAATTAAGCAGGCAATTAGGCAGTTAATTAGGCAGGCAATTAGGCAGTTAATTAGGCAGGCGATTGGGCAGTTAATTAGGCAGGCAATTAGGCAGATGAATAAGCAGGCAATTAGGCAGGCAATTAGGCAGGCAATTAGGCAGATAATTAAGCAGGCAATTAGGCAGTTTATTAGGCAGGCAATTAAGCAGTTAATTAGGCAGACAATTAGGCAGATGAATAAGCAGGCAATTAGGCAGGCAATTAGGCAGGCAATTAGGCAGATAATTAAGCAGGCAATTAGGCAGTTAATTAGGCAAGCAGGCAATTAGGCAGGCAGCCAAATAAGCAGCCAATTAAGCAGTTAATTAGGCAGGCTGGCAATTTGGCAGGTAATTAGGCAGGCTATTAGGCAGGCTGTTAGGCAGTTAATTAGGCGTTCAACTAGGCAGGCAATTGGGCAGTTAATTAGGCTGTTAATTAGGCAGGCAATTGGGCAGTTAATTAGGCAGTTAATTAGGCAGGCAATTGGGCAGTTAATTAGGCAGTTAATTAGGCAGGCAATTAAGCAGATAATTAGACAGTTAATTAGCCAGGCAATTAAGCAGAAAATTAGGCAGGCAATTAGCAGATAATTAAGCATGCAATTAGGCAGTTAATTAGGCGGTCAATTAGGCAGGCAATTAGGCCGATAATTAGGCAGGCAATTAGGCAGTTAATTAGGCAGGCAATTGGGCAGTTAATTAGGCAGGCAAATGGGCAATTAATTAGGCAGGCAATTGGGCAGGCAATAAGACAGTAAATTAGACAGGCAATTAGGCAGGCACTTAGGCAGTTAATTAGGCAGGAAATTAGGCTGATAATAAGGCAGGCAATTAGGCAGTTAATTAGGCAGGCAATTAGTTAGGCAATTAGGAAAATAATTAGGCAGTTAATTAGGCAGGCAATTAGGCAGGCAATTAGGCAGTTTATTAGTCAAGCAATTGGGCAGTTAATTAGGCAGTTAATAAGGCAGGCAATTCGGCAGTTAATTATGCAGTTAATTAGGCAGGCAATTGGGCAGTTAATTAGGCCTTTAATTAGGCAGGCAATTAAGCAGATAATTAGGCAGGCAATTAGGCAGTTAATTAGGCAGGCAATTAGGCAGATAATTAAGCAGGCAATTAGGCGGTTAATTAGGCGGTCAAATAGGCAGTTAATTAGGCAGGCAATTGGGCAAATAATTAGGCAATTAATAAGACAGGCAATTAGGCATTTAATTAGGAGTTAATTATGCAGGCAATTAAGCAGATAATTAGGCAGGCAATTAGGCAGATAATTAGGCAGTTATTAGGCATTTAATTAGGCAGGCAATTGGGCAGTTAATAAGGCAGTTAATTAGGCAGGCAATTGGGGAGTTAATTAGGCAGGCAATTAAGCAGATAATTAGGCAGGCAATTAGGCAGGCAATTAGGCAGGCAATTAAGCAGATAATTAGGCAGGCAATTAGGCAGGCAATTAGGCAGGCAATTAGGCAGGCAATTAGGCATATATATGAGCAGGCAATCAGGCAGTTAATTAGGCAGGCAATTAGGCAGGTACTTAGGCAGTTAATTATGCAGTTAATTAGGCATGCACTTAGGCAGTTAATTATGCAGTTAATTAGGCAGGCAATTGGGGAGTTAATAAGGCATTTAATTAGGCAGGCAATTGGGCAGTTAATAAGGCAGTTAATTAGGCAGGCAATTGGGGATTTAATTAGGCAGGCAATTAAGCAGATAATTAGGCAGGCAATTAGGCAGGCAATTAAACAGATAGTTAGGCAGGAAATTAGGCAGGCAATTAGGCAGGCAATAAGGCAGGCAATTAGGCAGTTAAATAGGCAGGCAATTAGGCATATATATGAGCAGGCAATCAGGCAGTTAATTAGGCAGGCAATTAGGCAGGCACTTAGGCAGTTAATTATGCAGTTAATTAGGCAGGCAATTAGGCAGTTAATAAAGCGGTCAATTAGGCAGGCAATTAAGCAGATAATTAGGCAGGCAATTAAGCAGATAATTAAGCAGGCAATAAGGCAGGCACTTAGGCAATTAATTAGGCAGGCATTTAGGCAGGCAATTAGGCAGATAATTAAGCAGGCAATTAGGCAGTTAATTAGGCAGTCAATTAGGCAGGCAATTGGGCAGTTAGTTAGGCAGTTAATAAGGCAGGCAATTAAGCAGATGATTAGGCAGTTAATTAGGCAGGCATTTAAGCAGATAATTAGGCAGGCAATTAGGCAGATCATTAAGCAGGCAATTAGGCAGTTAATTAGGCGGTCAATTAGGCAGGCAATTGGGCAGTTGATTAGGCTTTCAATTAGGCAGACAATTGGGCAGTTGATTAGGCTTTCAATTAGGCAGACAATTGGGCAGTTAACTAGGCAGTAATTAGGCAGGCAGTTGGGCAGGCAATTAGGCAGTTAATTAGGCAGTTAATTAGGCAGGCAATTAGGCAGTTAATTAGGCAAGCAATAAGGTAGGCAATTAAGCAGTTAATTAGGCAGGCAATTAGGCGGTTAATTAGACAGGCAATTAGGCATTTAATTAGGCAGGCAATTGTGCAGTTAATTAGGCAGGCAATTAGGCAGTTAATTAGGCAGGCGATTGGGCAGTTAATTAGGCAGGCAATTAGGCAGATGAATAAGCAGGCAATTAGGCAGGCAATTAGGCAGGCAATTAGGCAGATAATTAAGCAGGCAATTAGGTAGTTTATTAGGCAGGCAATTAAGCAGTTAATTAGGCAGACAATTAGGCAGATAATAAAGCAGGCAATTAGGAAGCAATTAGGCAGTTAATTAGGCAGGCAATTAGGCAGATAATTAAGCAGGCAATTAGGCAGTTAATTAGGCGGTCAATTAGGCAGGCAATTGGGAAGTTAATTAGGCAGGCAATTGGGCACATAATTAGGCAGTTAATAAGGCAGGCAATTAGGCAGTTAATTAGGCAGGCAATTACGCAGATGATTAAGCAGGCAATTAGGCAGTTAATTAGGCGGTCAAAAGCAGGCAATTAGGCAGGCAATAAGGCAGTTTATTAGTCAAGTAATTAGGCAGGCAATTAGACAGGCAATTAGGCAGGTAATTAAGCAGGCAATTATGCAGTTAATTAGGCAAGCAGGCAATTAGGCAGGCAGCCAAATAAGCAGCCAATTAAGCAGTTAATTAGGCAGGCAGGCAATTTGGCAGGTAATTAGGCAGGCTATTAGGCAGGCTGTTAGGCAGTTAATTAGGCGTTCAACTAGGCAGGCAATTGGGCAGTTAATTAGGCTGTTAATTAGGCAGGCAATTGGGCAGTTATTTAGGCAGTTAATTAGGCAGGCAATTGGGCAGTTAATTAGGCAGTTAATTAGGCAGGCAATTAAGCAGATAATTAGACAGTTAATTAGCCAGGCAATTAAGCAGAAAATTAGGCAGGCAATTAGCAGATAATTAAGCATGCAATTAGGCAGTTAATTAGGCGGTCAATTAGGCAGATAATTAGGCAGGCAATTAGGCAGTTAATTAGGCAGGCAATTGGGCAGTTAATTAGGCAGGCAAATGGGCAGTTAATTAGGCAGGCAATTGGGCAGGCAATAAGACAGTAAATTAGACAGGCAATTAGGCAGGCACTTAGGCAGTTAATTAGGCAGGCAATTAGGCTGATAATAAGGCAGGCAATTAGGCAGTTAATTAGGAAGGCAATTAGTTAGGCAATTAGGAAAATAATTAGGCAGTTAATTAGGCAGGCAATTAGGCAGTTTATTAGTCAAGCAATTGGGCAGTTAATTAGGCAGTTAATAAGGCAGGCAATTCGGCAGTTAATTATGCAGTTAATTAGGCAGGCAATTGGGCAGTTAATTAGGCCTTTAATTAGGCAGGCAATTAAGCAGATAATTAGGCAGGCAATTAGGCAGTTAATTAGGCAGGCAATTAGGCAGATAATTAAGCAGGCAATTAGGCGGTTAATTAGGCGGTCAAATAGGCAGTTAATTAGGCAGGCAATTGGGCAGTTAATTAGGCAATTAAATAGACAGGCAATTAGGCATTTAATTAGGAGTTAATTAGGCAGGCAATTAAGCAGATAATTAGGCAGGCAATTAGGCAGATAATTAGGCAGTTAATTAGGCATTTAATTAGGCAGGCAATTGGGCAGTTAATAAGGCAGTTAATTAGGCAGGCAATTGGGGAGTTAATTAGGCAGGCAATTAAGCAGATAATTAGGCAGGCAATTAGGCATGCAATTAGGCAGGCAATTAAGCAGATAATTAGGCAGGCAATTAGGCAGGCAATTAGGCAGGCAATTAGGCATATATATGAGCAGGCAATCAGGCAGTTAATTAGGCAGGCAATTAGGCAGGTACTTAGGCAGTTAATTATGCAGTTAATTAGGCAGGCACTTAGGCAGTTAATTATGCAGTTAATTAGGCAGGCAATTGGGCAGTTAATAAGGCATTTAATTAGGCAGGCAATTGGGCAGTTAATAAGGCAGTTAATTAGGCAGGCAATTGGGGATTTAATTAGGCAGGCAATTAAGCAGATAATTAGGCAGGCAATTAGGCAGGCAATTAAGCAGATAGTTAGGCAGGAAATTAGGCAGGCAATTAGGCAGGCAATAAGGCAGGCAATTAGGCAGTTAAATAGGCAGGCAATTAGGCATATATATGAGCAGGCAATCAGGCAGTTAATTAGGCAGGCAATTAGGCAGGCACTTAGGCAGTTAATTATGCAGTTAATTAGGCAGGCAATTGGGCAGTTAATAAAGCGGTCAATTAGGCAGGCAATTAAGCAGATAATTAGGCAGGCAATTAAGCAGATAATTAAGCAGGCAATTAGGCAGGCAATTAGGCAGATAATTAAGCAGGCAATTAGGCAGTTAATTAGGCGGTCAATTAGGCAGGCAATTGGGCAGTTAGTTAGGCAGTTAATAAGGCAGGCAATTAAGCAGATGATTAGGCAGTTAATTAGGCAGGCATTTAAGCAGATAATTAGGCAGGCAATTAGGCAGATCATTAAGCAGGCAATTAGGCAGTTAAATAGGCGGTCAATTAGGCAGGAAATTGGGCAGTTGATTAGGCTTTCAATTAGGCAGACAATTGGGCAGTTGATTAGGCTTTCAATTAGGCAGACAATTGCGCAGTTAACTAGGCAGTAATTAGGCAGGCAGTTGGGCAGGCAATTAGGCAGTTAATTAGGCAGTTAATTAGGCAGGCAATTAGGCAGTTAATTAGGCAAGCAATAATGTAGGCAATTAAGCAGTTAATTAGGCAGGCAATTAGGCGGTTAATCAGACAGGCAATTAGGCCTTTAATTAGGCAGTTAATTAGGCAGGCAATTGTGCAGTTAATTAGGCAGTTAATTAGGCAAATAATTAGGCAGGCAATTAAGCAGATAATTAGGCAGTTAATTAGGCAGGCAATTAAGCAGATAATTAAGCAGATAATTAGGCAGGCAATTAGGCAGATAATTAAGCAGGCAATTAGGCGGTTAATTAGGCGGTCAATTAGGCAGGCAATTAGGCAGTTAATTAAACAGGCAATTTGGCAGTTAATTAGGCAGTTAATTAGACAGGCAATTAGGCATTTAATTAGGAGTTAATTAGGCAGGCAATTAAGCAGATAATTAGGCAGGCAATTAAAAAGGCAATTAGGCAGTTAATTAGGCAGGCAATTAGGCAGGCACTTAGGCAGTTAATTAGGCAAATAATAATGCAGGCAATTGAACATTTAATTAGGCAGGCAATTGGTCAGGCAATAAGGCAGTTAATTAGACAGGCAATTAGGCAGGCACTTAGGCAGTTAATTAGGTAGGCAATTCGGCTGATAATAAGGCAGGCAATTAGGCAGTTAATTAGGCAGGCACTTAGGCAGTTAATTAGGCGGTCAATTAGGCAGGCAATTGGGCAGTTAATTAGGCAGTTAATTAGGCAGGCAATTGGGCAGTTAATAAGGCAGTTAATAAGGCAGTTAATTAGGCAGGCAATTAAGCAGATAATTTGGCAGTAAATTAGGCAGGCAATTAAGCAGATAATTAGGCAGCAATTATGCTGATAATTAAGCAGGCAGTTAGGCAGTTAATTAGGCTGTCAATTAGGCAGGCAATTGGGCAGTTGATTAGGCGGTCAATTAGGCAGACAATTGGGCAGTTAATTAGGCAGTTAATTAGGCAGGCAATTGGGCAGGCAATTAGGCAGTTAATTAGGCAGTTAATTAGGCAGGCAATTGGGCAGTTAATTAGGCAGTTAATTAGACAGGCAATTAGGCATTTAATTAGGAGTTAATTAGGCAGGCAATTAAGCAGATAATTAGGCAGGCAATTATGCAGGCAATTAGGCAATTAGGCAGTTAATTAGGCAGGCCATTGGGCAGTTAATTAGGCAGTTAATTAGGCAGGCAATTGTGCAGTTAATTAGGTAGTTAATTAGGCAAGCAATTAGGTAGGCAATTAGACAGTTAATTAGGCAGGCAATTAGACAGATAATTAAGCAGTTAATTAGGCAGTTAATTAGGCGGTCAATTAGGCAGGCAGTTAATTTGGCAGGCAATTAGGCGGTTAATTAAACAGGCAATTGGGCAGTTAATTAGGCAGTTAATTAGACAGGCAATTAGGCATTTAATTAGGAGTTAATTAGGCAGGCAATTAAGCAGATAATTAGGCAGGCAATTAAAAGGCAATTCGGCAGTTAATTAGGCAGGCAATTAGGCAGGCACTTAGGCAGTTAATTAGGCAGTTAATTATGCAGGCAATTGGGCTGTTTATTAGGCAGGTAATTAAGCAGGCACTTAGGCAGTTAATAAGGCAGGCAATTAGGCTGATAATAAGGCAGGCTATTAGGCATACAATTAGGCAGGCAATTTGGCAGTTAATTAGGCGGTCAATTAGCCAGGCAGTTAATTAGGCAGTTAATTAGGCAGGCAATTAGGCGGTTAATTAGACAGGCAATTAGGCATTTAATTAGGCAGTTAATTAGGCAGGCAATTGTGCAGTTAATTAGGCAGTTGATTAGGCAAATAATTAGGCAGGCAATTAAGCAGATAATTAGGCAGTTAATTAGGCAGGCAATTAAGCAGATAATTAAGCATATAATTAGGCAGGCAATTAGGCAGATAATTAAGCAGGCAATTAGGTGGTTAATTAGGCGGTCAATTAAGCAGGCAATTAGGCATTTAATTAAACAGGCAATTGGGCAGTTAATTAGGCAGTTAATTAGACAGGCAATTAGGCATTTAATTAGGAGTTAATTAGGCAGGCAATTAAGCAGATAAATAGGCAAGCAATTAAAAAGGCAATTAGGCAGTTAGTTAGGCAGGAAATTAGGCAGGCACTTAGGCAGTTAATAAGGCAGGCAATTGGGCAGTTAATTAGGCAGGCAATTGGGCAGGCAATAAGGCATTTAATTAGACAGGCAATTAGGCAGGCAATTGGGCACATAATTAGGCAGTTAATAAGGCAGGCAATTAGGCAGTTAATTAGGCAGGCAATTAGGCAGATGATTAAGCAGGCAATTAGGCAGTTAATTAGGCGGTCAAAAGCAGGCAATTAGGCAGGCAATAAGGCAGTTTATTAGTCAAGCAATTAGGCAGGCAATTAGACAGGCAATTAGGCAGGTAATTAAGCAGGCAATTATGCAGTTAATTAGGCAAGCAGGGAATTAGGCAGGCAGCCAAATAAGCAGCCAATTAAGCAGTTAATTAGGCAGGCAGGCAATTTGGCAGGTAATTAGGCAGGCTATTAGGCAGGCTGTTAGGCAGTTAATTAGGCGTTCAACTAGGCAGGCAATTGGGCAGTTAATTAGGCTGTTAATTAGGCAGGCAATTGGGCAGTTAATTAGGCAGTTAATTAGGCAGGCAATTGGGCAGTTAATTAGGCAGTTAATTAGGCAGGCAATTAAGCAGATAATTAGACAGTTAATTAGCCAGGCAATTAAGCAGAAAATTAGGCAGGCAATTAGCAGATAATTAAGCATGCAATTAGGCAGTTAATTAGGCGGTCAATTAGGCAGGCAATTAGGCA
>NW_026962568.1:57958-81150 GCF_032445375.1 Bacillus rossius redtenbacheri | reverse complement strand
TAATTGCCTGCCTAATTGCCTGCCTAATTATCTGCTTAATTGCCTGCCTAATTAACTGCCTAATAATCTGCCTAATTGCCTGCCTAATCATCTGCTTAATTGCCTGCCTAATTAACTGCCTAATAGTCTGCTTAATTTCCAGCCTAATTAACTGCCTAATTAAACTGCCTAATTGCCTGCCTAATTGACCGCCAATTAACTGCCTAATTGCCTGCCTAATTGACCGCCTAATTAACTGCCTAATTGCCTGTTTAATTATCTGCCTAATTGCCTGCCTAATTATCTGCTTAATTGCCTGCCTAATTAAATGCCTAATTATCTGCTTAATTGCCTGCCTAATTAACTAACCAATTGCCTGCCTTATTAACTGCCTAATTAACTGCCAAATGCCTGCCTTATTGACCGCCTAATTAACTGCCTAATTGCCTGCTTAATTATCTGCATAATTGACTGCCAAATGATCTGCTTAATTGCCTGCCTATTTAACAACCTAACTATCTGCTAATTGCATGCCTAATTAACTGCCTAATTAACTTCCCAATTGCCTGCCTAATTAACTGCTTAATTAACTGACCAATTGCCTGCCTAATTGACCGCCTAATTAACTGCCTAATAGCCTGCCTAATTACCTGCCCCCCCAAATTGCCTCTGCCTAATTAACTGCTTAATTGCCTGCATATTTGCCTGCTTGCCTACTTGCCTGCTTGCCTAATTGCTTGCCTAATAACTGCATAATTGCCTGCTATATTACCTGCCTAATTGCCTGCCTAATTGCTTGACTAATAAACTGCCTTATTGCCTGCCTTATTGCCTGCTTAATTGCCTGCCTAATTGCCAGCCTAATTTACTTCCTAATTGCCTGCCTAATTAACTGCCTAATTGCCTGCCTTATTATGTGCCTAATGCCTGCCTAATTAACTGCCTAAGTGCCTGCCTAATTGCCTGCCTAATTAACTGCCCAATTGCCTGCCTAATTGACCACTTAATTAACTGCCTAATTGCCTGCTTAATTATCTGCCTAATTACCTGCCTAATTGCCTGCCTTATTATGTGCCTAATTGCCTGCCTAATTAACTGCCTAAGTGCCTGCCTAATTGCCTGCCTAATTAACTGCCCAATTGCCTGCCTAATTGACCGCTTAATTAACTGCCTAATTGCCTGCTTAATTATCTGCCTAATTACCTGCCTAATTGCCTGCCTAATTGCCTGCCTATTTATCTGCTTAATTGCCTGCCTATATAACTGCCTAATTAACTGCCCAATTGCCTGCCTAATTAACTGCCTAATTAACTGCCCAATTGCCTGCCTAATTAACTGCCTAAGTGCTTGCCTAATTGCCTGCCTAATTAACTGCCTGATTGCCTTCTCATATATCTGCCTAATTGCCTGCCTAATTGCCTGCTTAATTGCCTGCCTAATTGCCTGCCTAATTATCTGCTTAATTGCCTGCCTAATTAACTGCCTAATTATCTGCCTAATTGCCTGCCTAATCATCTGCTTAATTGCCTGCCTAATTAACTGCCTAATAGTCTGCTTAATTTCCAGCCCTAATTAACTGCCTAATTAACTGCCTAATTGCCTGCCTAATAGACCGCCTAATTAACTGCCTAATTGCCTGCCTAATTGACTGCCTAATTAACTGCCTAATTGCCTGCTTAATTATCTGCCTAATTGCCTGCCTAATTATTTGCTTAATTGCCTGCCTAATTAAATGCCTAATTATCTGCTTAATTGCCTGCCTAATTAACTAACCAATTGCCTGCCTTATTAACTGCCTAATTAACTGCCAAATGCCTGCCTTATTGACCGCCTAATTAACTGCCTAATTGCCTGCTTAATTATCTGCATAATTGACTGCCAAATGATCTGCTTAATTGCCTGCCTAATTAACTGCCTAACTATCTGCTTAATTGCCTGCCTAATTAACTGCCTAATTAACTTCCCAATTGCCTGCCTAATTAACTGCTTAATTAACTGACCAATTGCCTGCCTAATTGACCGCCTATTTAACTGCCTAATAGCCTGCCTAATTACCTGCCAAATTGCCTGCCTGCCTAATTAACTGCTTAATTGCCTGCATATTTGCCTGCTTGCCTAATTGCCTGCTTGCCTAATTGCTTGCCTAATAACTGCATAATTGCCTGCTAAATTACCTGCCTAATTGCCTGCCTAATTGCTTGACTAATAAACTGCCTAATTGCCTGCTTAATTATCTGCCTAATTGCCTGCCTAATTAACTGCCTAATTGACTGCCTAATTGCCAGCCTAATTGCCTGCCTAATTATCTGCCTAATTGCCTGCCTAATTAACTGCCTTATTAACTGCCTAATTGCCTGCCTAATAAACTGCCTAAGTGCCTGCCTAATTGCCTGCCTGATTAACTGCCTGATTGCCTTCTCATATATCTGCCTAATTGCCTGCCTAATTAACTGCCTATTTGCCTGCCTAAATGCCTGCCTAATTGCCTGCCTAATTATCTGCTTAATTGCCTGCCTAATAAACTGCCTAATTAACTGCCCAATTGCTTGCTTAATTAACTGCCTAATTAACTGCCCAATTGCCTGCCTAATTAACTGCCTAGTTAACTGCCTAAGTGTCTGCCTAATTGCCTGCTTAATACCCTGCCTAATTAACTGCCTAATTGCCTGTCTAATTATCTGCCTTATTGCCTGCCCAATTACCTGCCTAATTAACTGCCCAATTGCCTGCCTAATTAACTGCCTAATTAACTGCCTAAGTGCCTGCCTAACTGCCTGCCTAATTAACTGCCTAATTGCCTGCCTACATGCCTGCCTTATTATCTGCTTAATTTCCTGCCTAATTAACTTCCTTATTAAATGCCAATTTGCCTGTCTAATTAACTGCCTAATTAACTGCCCAATTGCCTGCCTAATTAACTGCCTAATTAACTGCCTAATTGCCTGCCTTTTTGACCGCCTAATTGCCTGCTTAATTATCTGCCTAATTGCCTGCCTAATCTTCTGCTTAATTGCCTGCCTAATTAACTGCCTAATAGTCTGCTTAATTTCCAGCCTAATTAACTGCCTAATTAACTGCCTAATTGCCTGCCTAATTGACCGCCTAATTAACTGCCTAATTGCCTGCCTAATTGACCGCCTAATTAACTGCCTAATTGCCTGCTTAATTATCTGCCTAATTGCCTGCCTAATTATCTGCTTAATTGCCTGCCTAATTAAATGCCTAATTATCTGCTTAATTGCCTGCCTAATTAACTAACCAATTGCCTGCCTAAGTGCCTGCCTAATTAACTGCCCAATTGCCTGCCTAATTGACCGCTTAATTAACTGCCTAATTGCCTGCTTAATTATCTGCCTAATTACCTGCCTAATTACCTGCCTTATTATGTGCCTAATTGCCTGCCTAATTAACTGCCTAAGTGCCTGCCTAATTGCCTGCCTAATTAACTGCCTTATTGCCTGCCTAATTGAAAGCTTAATTAACTGCCTAATTGCCTGCTTATTTATCTGCCTAATTACCTGCCTAATTGCCTGCCTAATTGCCTGCCTATTTATCTGCTTAATTGCCTGCCTATATAACTGCCTAATTAACTGCCCAATTGCCTGCCTAATTAACTGCCTAATTAACTGCCCAATTGCCTGCCTAATTAACTGCCTAAGTGCCTGCCTAATTGCCTGCCTAATTAACTGCCTGATTGCCTTCTCATATATCTGCCTAATTGCCTGCCTAATTGCCTGCTTAATTGCCTGTCTAATTGCCTGCCTAATTATCTGCTTAATTGCCTGCCTAATTAACTGCCTAATAATCTGCCTAATTGCCTGCCTAATCATCTGCTTAATTGCCTGCCTAATTAACTGCCTAATAGTCTGCTTAATTTCCAGCCTAATTAACTGCCTAATTAACTGCCTAATTGCCTGCCTAATTGACCGCCTAATTAACTGCCTAATTGCCTGCCTAATTGACCGCCTAATTAACTGCCTAATTGCCTGCTTAATTATCTGCCTAATTGCCTGCCTAATTATCTGCTTAATTGCCTGCCTAATTAAATGCCTAATTATCTGCTTAATTGCCTGCCTAATTAACTAACCAATTGCCTGCCTTATTAACTGCCTAATTAACTGCCAAATGCCTGCCTTATTGACCGCCTAATTAACTGCCTAATTGCCTGCTTAATTATCTGCATAATTGACTGCCAAATGATCTGCTTAATTGCCTGCCTAATTAACTGCCTAACTATCTGCTTAATTGCCTGCCTAATTAACTGCCTAATTAACTTCCCAATTGCCTGCCTAATTAACTGCTTAATTAACTGACCAATTGCTTGCCTAATTGACCGCCTAATTAACTGCCTAATAGCCTGCCTAATTACCTGCCAAATTGCCTGCCTGCCTAATTAACTGCTTAATTGCCTGCATATTTGCCTTCTTGCCTAATTGCCTGCTTGCCTAATTGCTTGCCTAATAACTGCATAATTGCCTGCTATATTACCTGCCTAATTGCCTGCCTAATTGCTTGACTAATAAACTGCCTTATTGCCTGCCTTATTGCCTGCTTAATTGCCTGCCTAATTGCCAGCCTAATTTACTTCCTAATTGCCTGCCTAATTGCCTGCCTAATTAACTGCCTAATTGCCTGCCTTATTATGTGCCTAATTGCCTGCCTAATTAACTGCCTAAGTGCCTGCCTAATTGCCTGCCTAATTAACGGCCCAATTGCCTGCCTAATTGACCGCTTAATTAACTGCCTAAATGCCTGCTTAATTATCTGCCTAATTAACTGCCTAATTGCCTGCCTAATTGCCTGCCTACATGCCTGCCTAAATATCTGCTTAATTTCCTGCCTAATTAACTTCCTTATTAAATGCCAATTTGCCTGTCTAATTAACTGCCTAATTAACTGCCCAATTGCCTGCCTAATTAACTGCCTAATTAACTGCCTAATTGCCTGCCTTATTGACCGCCTAATTGCCTGCTTAATTATCTGCCTAATTGCCTGCCTAATCATCTGCTTAATTGCCTACCTAATTAACTGCCTAATAGTCTGCTTAATTTCCAGCCTAATTAACTGCCTAATTAACTGCCTAATTGCCTGCCTAATTGACCGCCTAATTAACTGCCTAATTGCCTGCCTAATTGACCGCCTAATTAACTGCCTAATTGCCTGCTTAATTATCTGCCTAATTGCCTGCCTAATTATCTGCTTAATTGCCTGCCTAATTAAATGCCTAATTATCTGCTTAATTGCCTGCCTAATTAACTAACCAATTGCCTGCCTTATTAACTGCCTAATTAACTGCCAAATGCCTGCCTTATTGACCGCCTAATTAACTGCCTAATTGCCTGCTTAATTATCTGCATAATTGACTGCCAAATGATCTGCTTAATTGCCTGCCTAATTAACTGCCTAACTATCTGCTTAATTGCCTGCCTAATTAACTGCCTAATTAACTTCCCAATTGCCTGCCTAATTAACTGCTTAATTAACTGACCAATTGCCTGCCTAATTGACCGCCTAATTAACTGCCTAATAGCCTGCCTAATTACCTGCCAAATTGCCTGCCTGCCTAATTAACTGCTTAATTGCCTGTATATTTGCCTGCTTGACTAATTGCCTGATTGCCTAATTGCTTGCCTAATAACTGCATAATTGCCTGCTATATTACCTGCCTAATTGCCTGCCTAATTGCTTGACTAATAAACTGCCTTATTGCCTGCCTTATTGCCTGCTTAATTGCCTGCCTAATTGCCAGCCTAATTAACTTCCTAATTGCCTGCCTAATTAACTGCCTAATTGCCTGCCTTATTATGTGCCTAATTGCCTGCCTAATTAACTGCCTAAGTGCCTGCCTAATTGCCTGCCTAATTAACTGCCCAATTGCCTGCCTAATTGACCGCTTAATTAACTGCCAAATTGCCTGCTTAATTATCTGCCTAATTACCTGCCTAATTGCCTGCCTTATTATGTGCCTAATTGCCTGCCTAATTAACTGCCTAAGTGCCTGCCTAATTGCCTGCCTAATTAACTGCCCAATTGCCTGCCTAATTGACCGCAATAATTAATTGCCTAATTGCCTGCTTAATTAACTGCCTAATTACCTGCCTAATTGCCTGCCTAATTGCCTGCCTATTTATCTGCTAAATTGCCTGCCTATATAACTGCCTAATTAACTGCCCAATTGCCTGCCTAATTAACTGCCTAATTAACTGCCCAATTGCCTGCCTAATTAACTGCCTAAGTGCCTGCCTAATTGCCTGCCTAATTAACTGCCTGATTGCCTTCTCATATATCTGCCTAATTGCCTGCCTAATTGCCTGCTTAATTGCCTGCCTAATTGCCTGCCTAATTATCTGCTTAATTGCCTGCCTAATTAACTGCCTAATTATCTGCCTAATTGCCTGCCTAATCATCTGCTTAATTGCCTGCCTAATTAACTGCCTAATAGTCTGCTTAATTTCCAGCCTAATTAACTGCCTAATTAACTGCCTAATTGCCTGCCTAATAGACCGCCTAATTAACTGCCTAATTGCCTGCCTAATTGACCGGCTAATTAACTGCCTAATTGCCTGCTTAATTATCTGCCTAATTGCCTGCCTAATTATCTGCTTAATTGCCTGCCTAATTAAATGCCTAATTATCTGCTTAATTGCCTGCCTAATTAACTAACCAATTGCCTGCCTTATTAACTGCCTAATTAACTGCCAAATGCCTGCCTTATTGACCGCCTAATTAACTGCCTAATTGCCTGCTTAATTATCTGCATAATTGACTGCCAAATGATCTGCTTAATTGCCTGCCTAATTAACTGCCTAACTATCTGCTTAATTGCCTGCCTAATTAACTTCCCAATTGCCTGCCTAATTAACTGCTTAATTAACTGACCAATTGCCTGCCTAATTGACCGCCTAATTAACTGCCTAATAGCCTGCCTAATTACCTGCCAAATTGCCTGCCTGCCTAATTAACTGCTTAATTGCCTGCATATTTGCCTGCTTGCCTAATTGCCTGCTTGCCTAATTGCTTGCCTAATAACTGCATAATTGCCTGCTAAATTACCTGCCTAATTGCCTGCCTAATTGCTTGACTAATAAACTGCCTAATTGCCTGCTTAATTATCTGCCTAATTGCCTGCCTAATTAACTGCCTAATTGACTGACTAATTGCCAGCCTAATTGCCTGCCTAACTATCTGCCTAATTGCCTGCCTAATTAACTGCCTTATTAACTGCCTAATTGCCTGCCTAATTAACTGCCTAAGTGCCTGCCTAATTGCCTGCCTGATTAACTGCCTGATTGCCTTCTCATATATCTGCCTAATTGCCTGCCTAATTAACTGCCTATTTGCCTGCCTAAATGCCTGCCTAATTGCCTGCCTAATTATCTGCTTAATTGCCTGCCTAATAAACTGCCTAATTAACTGCCCAATTGCTTGCTTAATTAATTGCCTAATTAACTGCCCAATTGCCTGCCTAATCAACTGCCTAGTTAACTGCCTAAGTGTCTGCCTAATTGCCTGCTTAATACCCTGCCTAATTGCCTGTCTAATTATCTGCCTTATTGCCTGTCTAATTATCTGCCTTATTGCCTGCCCAATTACCTGCCTAATTAACTGCCCAATTGCCTGCCTAATTAACTGCCTAATTAACTGCCTAAGTGCCTGCCTAACTGCCTGCCTAATTAACTGCCTAATTGCCTGCCTAATTGCCTGCCTACATGCCTGCCTTATTATCTGCTTAATTTCTTGCCTAATTAACTTCCTTATTAAATGCCAATTTGCCTGTCTAATTAACTGCCTAATTAACTGCCCAATTGCCTGCCTAATTAACTGCCTAATTAACTGCCTAATTGCCTGCCTTTTTGACCGCCTAATTGCCTGCTTAATTATCTGCCTAATTGCCTGCCTAATCTTCTGCTTAATTGCCTGCCTAATTAACTGCCTAATAGTCTGCTTAATTTCCAGCCTAATTAACTGCCTAATTGCCTGCCTAATTGACCGCCTAATTAACTGCCTAATTGCCTGCCTAATTGACCGCCTAATTAACTGCCTAATTGCCTGCTTAATTATCTGCCTAATTGCCTGCCTAATTATCTGCTTAATTGCCTGCCTAATTAAATGCCTAATTATCTGCTTAATTGCCTGCCTAATTAACTAACCAATTGCCTGCCTTATTAACTGCCTAATTAACTGCCAAATGCCTGCCTTATTGACCGCCTAATTAACTGCCTAATTGCCTGCTTAATTATCTGCATAATTGACTGCCAAATGATCTGCTTAATTGCCTGCCTAATTAACTGCTTAACTGTCTACTTAATTGCCTGCCTAATTAACTGCCTAATTAACTTCCCAATTGCCTGCCTAATTAACTGCTTAATTAACTGACCAATTGCCTGCCTAATTGACCGCCTAATTAACTGCCTAATAGCCTGCCTAATTACCTGCCAAATTGCCTGCCTGCCTAATTAACTGCTTAATTGCCTGCATATTTGCCTGCTTGCCTAATTGCCTGCTTGCCTAATTGCTTGCCTAATAACTGCCTTATTGCCTGCCTTATTGCCTGCTTAATTGCATGCCTAATTGCCAGCCTAATTTACTTCCTAATTGCCTGCCTAATTGCCTGCCTAATTAACTGCCTAATTGCCTGCCTTATTATGTGCCTAATTGCCTGCCTAATTAACTGCCTAAGTGCCTGCCTAATTACCTGCCTAATTAACTGCCCAATTGCCTGCCTAATTGACCGCTTAATTAACTGCCTAATTGCCTGCTTAATTATCTGCCTAATTACCTGCCTAATTGCCTGCCTTATTATGTGCCTAATTACCTGCCTAATTAACTGCCTAAGTGCCTGCCTAATTGCCTGCCTAATTAACTGCCCAATTGCCTGCCTAATTGACCGCTTAATTAACTGCCTAATTGCCTGCTTAATTATCTGCCTAATTACCTGCCTAATTGCCTGCCTAATTGCCTGCCTATTTATCTGCTTAATTGCCTGCCTATATAACTGCCTAATTAACTGCCCAATTGCCTGCCTAATTAACTGCCTAATTAACTGCCCAATTGCCTGCCTAATTAACTGCCTAAGTGCCTGCCTAATTGCCTGCCTAATTAACTGCCTGATTGCCTTCTCATATATCTGCCTAATTGCCTGCCTAATTGCCTGCTTAATTGCCTGCCTAATTGCCTGCCTAATTATCTGCTTAATTGCCTGCCCAATTAACTGCCTAATTATCTGCCTAATTGCCTGCCTAATCATCTGCTTAATTGCCTGCCTAATTAACTGCCTAATAGTCTGCTTAATTTCCAGCCTAATTAACTGCCTAATTAACTGCCTAATTGCCTGCCTAATTGACCGCCTAATTAACTGCCTAATTGCCTGCCTAATTGACCGCCTAATTAACTGCCTAATTGCCTGCTTAATTATCTGCCTAATTGCCTGCCTAATTATCTGCTTAATTGCCTGCCTAATTAAATGCCTAATTATCTGCTTAATTGCCTGCCTAATTAACTAACCAATTGCCTGCCTTATTAACTGCCTAATTAACTGCCAAATGCCTGCCTTATTGACCGCCTAATTGACTGCCTAATTGCCTGCTTAATTATCTGCATAATTGACTGCCAAATGATCTGCTTAATTGCCTGCCTAATTAACTGCCTAACTATCTGCTTAATTGTCTGCCTAATTAACTGCCTAATTAACTTCCCAATTGCCTGCCTAATTACCTGCTTAATTAACTGACCAATTGCCTGCCTAATTGACCGCCTAATTAACTGCCTAATAGCCTGCCTAATTACCTGCCAAATTGCCTGCCTGCCTAATTAACTGCTTAATTGCCTGCATATTTGCCTGCTTGCCTAATTTCCTGCTTGCCTAATTGCTTGCCTAATAACTGCATAATTGCCTGCAATATTACCTGCCTAATTGCCTGCCTAATTGCTTGACTAATAAACTGCCTTATTGCCTGCCTTATTGCCTGCTTAATTGCCTGCCTAATTGCCAGCCTAATTTACTTCCTAATTGCCTGCCTAATTGCCTGCCTAATTAACTGCCTAATTGCCTGCCTTATTATGTGCCTAATTGCCTGCCTAATTAACTGCCTAAGTGCCTGCCTAATTGCCTGCCTAATTAACTGCCCAATTGCCTGCCTAATTGACCGCTTAATTAACTGCCTAATTGCCTGCTTAATTATCTGCCTAATTAACTGCCTAATTGCCTGCCTAATTGCCTGCCTACATGCCTGCCTAATTATCTGCTTAATTTCCTGCCTAATTAACTTCCTTATTAAATGCCAATTTGCCTGTCTAATTAACTGCCTAATTAACTGCCCAATTGCTGCCTAATTAACTGCCTAATTAACTGCCTAATTGCCTGCCTTATTGACCGCCTAATTGCCTGCTTAATTATCTGCCTAATTGCCTGCCTAATCATCTGCTTAATTGCCTGCCTAATTAACTGCTAAATAGTCTGCTTAATTTCCAGCCTAATTAACTGCCTAATTAACTGCCTAATTGCCTGCCTAATTGACCGCCTAATTAACTGCCTAATTGCCTGCCTAATTGACCGCCTAATTAACTGCCTAATTGCCTGCTTAATTATCTGCCTTATTGCCTCCCTAATTATCTGCTTAATTGCCTGCCTAATTAAATGCCTAATTATCTGCTTAATTGCCTGCCTAATTAACTAACCAATTGCCTGCCTTATTAACTGCCTAATTAACTGCCAAATTCCTACCTTATTGACGCCTAATTAACTGCCTAATTGCCTGCTTAATTATCTGCATAATTGACTGCCAAATGATCTGCTTAATTGCCTGCCTAATTAACTGCCTAACTATCTGCTTAATTGCCTGCCTAATTAACTGCCTAATTAACTTCCCAATTGCCTGCCTAATTAACTGCTTAATTAACTGACCAATTGCCTGCCTAATTGACCGCCTAATTAACTGCCTAATAGCCTGCCTAATTACCTGCCAAATTGCCTGCCTGCCTAATTAACTGCTTAATTGCCTGCATATTTGCCTGCTTGCTTAATTGCCTGTTTGCCTAATTGCTTGCCTAATAACTGCATAATTGCCTGCTATATTACCTGCCTAATTGCCTGCCTAATTGCTTGACTAATAAACTGCCTTATTGCCTGCCTTATTGCCTGCTTAATTGCCTGCCTAATTGCCAGCCTAATTTACTTCCTAATTGCCTGCCTAATTGCCTGCCTAATTAACTGCCTAATTGCCTGCCTTATTATGTGCCTAATTGCCTGCCTAATTAACTGCCTAAGTGCCTGCCTAATTGCCTGCCTAATTAACTGCCCAATTGCCTGCCTAATTGACCGCTTAATTAACTGCCTAATTGCCTGCTTAATTATCTGCCTAATTACCTGCCTAATTGCCTGCCTAATTGCCTGCCTATTTATCTGCTTAATTGCCTGCCTATATAACTGCCTAATTAACTGCCCAATTGCCTGCCTAATTAACTGCCTAATTAACTGCCCAATTGCCTGCCTAATTAACTGCCTAAGTGCCTGCCTAATTGACTGCCTTCCTAATAAACTGCTTAATTGCCTGCCTAATTGCCTGTCTGCCTAATTGCCTGCCTGCCTAATTGCCTGCCTGCCTATTTGCTTGCCTAATTACTACCTAATTACCTGCCTAAATGCCTGTCAAATTAACTGCCTTATTGCCTGCCTATTTGCCTGCTTAATTGCCTTCCCGATTGCCTGCCTAATTGCCTGTCTAATTAACTGCCTTATTGCCTGCCCAATGGCCTGCCTAATTAACTGCACAATTTCCTGCCTAATTAACTGCCTAATTAAATGCTAAATTGCCTGCCTAATTGACCTTTTAATTAACTGCCTAATTGCCTGCTTAATTATCTGCCTAATTGCCTGCCTAATTATCTGGTTAATTGCCTGCCTAATTAACTGCCTAATTATCTGCTTAATTGCCTGCCTAATTAACTGCCTAATTAACTGCCCAATTTCCTGCCTAATTAACTGCCTAATTAACTGCCTAATTGCCTGCCTAATTGACCGCCTAATTAACTGCCTAATTGCCTGCTTAATTATCTGCCTAATTGCCTGCCTAAATATCTGCTTAATTTCTGGCCTAATTAACTGCCTAATTATCTGCTTAATTGCCTGCCTAATTAACTGCCTAATTAAATGCCCAATTGCCTGCCTAATTAACTGCATAATTAACTGCCAAATTGCCTGCCTAATTAACTGCCTAATTAACTGCTTAAGTGTCTGCCTAATTGCCTGCCTAATTAACTGCCTGATTGCCTGCTTAATTATCTGCCTTATTGCCTGCCTAATTAAATGCCTAATTGCCTGCCTAATTGCCTGCCTTATTAACTACCTTATTAAATGCACAATTGCCTGTCTAATTAACTGCCTAATTAAATGCCTAATTGCCTGTCTAATTAACCGCCTAATTAACTGCCTAATTGCCTGCCTAATTAACTGCCTAATTAACTGCCTAATTGCCTGCCTAATAACCGCCTAATTAACTGTCTAATTGCCTGCTCAATTATCTGCCTAATTGCCTGACTAATCATCTGCTTAATTGCCTGCCTAATTAACTGCCTAATTATATGCTTAATTGCCTGCCTAATTAACTGCCTAATTAACTGACCAATTGCCTGCCTAATTGACCGCCTAATTAACTGCCTAATAGCCTGCCTAATTACCTGCCAAATAGCCTGCCTGCCTAATTAACTGCTTAATTGCCTGCTTATTTGCCTGCTTGCCTAATTGCCTGCTTGCCTAATTGCTTGCCTAATAACTGCATAATTGCCTACTAAATTACCTGCCTAATTGCCTGCCTAATTGCTTGACTAATAAACTGCCTAATTGCCTGCTTAATTATCTGCCTAATTGCCTGCCTAATTAACTGCCTAATTGACTGCCTAATTGCCAGCCTAATTGCCTGCCTAATTATCTGCCTAATTGCCTGCCTAATTAACTGCCTTATTAACTGCCTAATTGCCTGCCTAATTAACTGCCTAAGTGCCTGCCTAATTGCCTGCCTGATTAACTGCCTGATTGCCTTCTCATATATCTGCCTAATTGCCTGCCTAATTAACTGCCTATTTGCCTGCCTAAATGCCTGCCTAATTGCCTGCCTAATTATCTGCTTAATTGCCTGCCTAATTGCCTGCCTAATTGCTTGACTAATAAACTGCCTTATTGCCTGCCTTATTGCCTGCTTAATTGCCTGCCTAATTGCCAGCCTAATTTACTTCCTAATTGCCTGCCTAATTACCTGCCAAATTGCCTGCCTGCCTAATTAACTGCTTAATTGCCTGCATATTTGCCTGCTTGCCTAATTGCCTGCTTGCCTAATTGCTTGCCTAATAACTGCATAATTGCCTGCTATATTACCTGCCTAATTGCCTGCCTAATTGCTTGACTAATAAACTGCCTTATTGCCTGCCTTATTGCCTGCTTAATTGCCTGCCTAATTGCCTGCCTAATTAACTGCCTAAGTGCCTGCCTAATTGCCTGCCTAATTAACTGCCCAATTGCCTGCCTAATTGACCGCTTAATTAACTGCCTAATTGCCTGCTTAATTATCTGCCTAATTACCTGCCTAATTGCCTGCCTTTTATGTGCCTAATTGCCTGCCTAATTAACTGCCTAAGTGCCTGCCTAATTGCCTGCCTAATTAACTGCCCAATTGCCTGCCTAATTGACCGCTTAATTAACTGCCTAATTGCCTGCTTAATTATCTGCCTAATTACCTGCCTAATTGCCTGCCTAATTGCCTGCCTATTTATCTGCTTAATTGCCTGCCTATATAACTGCCTAATTAACTGCCCATTTGCCTGCCTAATTAACTGCCTAATTAACTGCCCAATTGCCTGCCTAATTAACTGCCTAAGTGCCTGCCTAATTGCCTGCCTAATTAACTGCCTGATTGCCTTCTCATATATCTGCCTAATTGCCTGCCTAATTGCCTGCTTAATTGCCTGCCTAATTGCCTGCCTAATTATCTGCTTAATTGCCTGCCTAATTAACTGCCTAATAATCTGCCTAATTACCTGCCTAATCATCTGCTTAATTGCCTGCCTAATTAACTGCCTAATAGTCTGCTTAATTTCCAGCCTAATTAACTGCCTAATTAACTGCCTAATTGCCTGCCTAATTGACCGCCAAATTAACTGCCTAATTGCCTGCCTAATTGACCGCCTAATTAACTGCCTAATTGCCTGTTTAATTATCTGCCTAATTGCCTGCCTAATTATCTGCTTAATTGCCTGCCTAATTAAATGCCTAATTATCTGCTTAATTGCCTGCCTAATTAACTAACCAATTGCCTGCCTTATTAACTGCCTAATTAACTGCCAAATGCCTGCCTTATTGACCGCCTAATTAACTGCCTAATTGCCTGCTTAATTATCTGCATAATTGACTGCCAAATGATCTGCTTAATTGCCTGCCTAATTAACTGCCTAACTATCTGCTTAATTGCCTGCCTAATTAACTGCCTAATTAACTTCCCAATTGCCTGCCTAATTAACTGCTTAATTAACTGACCAATTGCCTGCCTAATTGACCGCCTATTTAACTGCCTAATAGCCTGCCTAATTACCTGCCAAATTGCCTGCCTGCCTAATTAACTGCTTAATTGCCTGCATATTTGCCTGCTTGCCTAATTGCCTGCTTGCCTAATTGCTTGCCTAATAACTGCATAATTGCCTGCTAAATTACCTGCCTAATTGCCTGCCTAATTGCTTGACTAATAAACTGCCTAATTGCCTGCTTAATTATCTGTCTAATTGCCTGCCTAATTAACTGCCTAATTGACTGCCTAATTGCCAGCCTAATTGCCTGCCTAATTATCTGCCTAATTGCCTGCCTAATTAACTGCCTTATTAACTGCCTAATTGCCTGCCTAATAAACTGCCTAAGTGCCTGCCTAATTGCCTGCCTGATTAACTGCCTGATTGCCTTCTCATATATCTGCCTAATTGCCTGCCTAATTAACTGCCTATTTGCCTGCCTAAATGCCTGCCTAATTGCCTGCCTAATTATCTGCTTAATTGCCTGCCTAATAAACTGCCTAATTAACTGCCCAATTGCTTGCTTAATTAACTGCCTAATTAACTGCCCAATTGCCTGCCTAATTAACTGCCTAGTTAACTGCCTAAGTGTCTGCCTAATTGCCTGCTTAATACCCTGCCTAATTAACTGCCTAATTGCCTGTCTAATTATCTGCCTTATTGCCTGCCCAATTACCTGCCTAATTAACTGCCCAATTGCCTGCCTAATTAACTGCCTATTTAACTGCCTAAGTGCCTGCCTAACTGCCTGCCTAATTAACTGCCTAATTGCCTGCCTACATGCCTGCCTTATTATCTGCTTAATTTCCTGCCTAATTAACTTCCTTATTAAATGCCAATTTGCCTGTCTAATTAACTGCCTAATTAACTGCCCAATTGCCTGCCTAATTAACTGCCTAATTAACTGCCTAATTGCCTGCCTTTTTGACCGCCTAATTGCCTGCTTAATTATCTGCCTAATTGCCTGCCTAATCTTCTGCTTAATTGCCTGCCTAATTAACTGCCTAATAGTCTGCTTAATTTCCAGCCTAATTAACTGCCTAATTAACTGCCTAATTGCCTGCCTAATTGACCGCCTAATTAACTGCCTAATTGCCTGCCTAATTGACCGCCTAATTAACTGCCTAATTGCCTGCTTAATTATCTGCCTAATTGCCTGCCTAATTATCTGCTTAATTGCCTGCCTAATTAAATGCCTAATTATCTGCTTAATTGCCTGCCTAATTAACTAACCAATTGCCTGCCTAAGTGCCTGCCTAATTAACTGCCCAATTGCCTGCCTAATTGACCGCTTAATTAACTGCCTAATTGCCTGCTTAATTATCTGCCTAATTACCTGCCTAATTACCTGCCTTATTATGTGCCTAATTGCCTGCCTAATTAACTGCCTAAGTGCCTGCCTAATTGCCTGCCTAATTAACTGCCTTATTGCCTGCCTAATTGAAAGCTTAATTAACTGCCTAATTGCCTGCTTATTTATCTGCCTAATTACCTGCCTAATTGCCTGCCTAATTGCCTGCCTATTTATCTGCTTAATTGCCTGCCTTTATAACTGCCTAATTAACTGCCCAATTGCCTGCCTAATTAACTGCCTAATTAACTGCCCAATTGCCTGCCTAATTAACTGCCTAAGTGCCTGCCTAATTGCCTGCCTAATTAACTGCCTGATTGCCTTCTCATATATCTGCCTAATTGCCTGCCTAATTGCCTGCTTAATTGCCTGTCTAATTGCCTGCCTAATTATCTGCTTAATTGCCTGCCTAATTAACTGCCTAATAATCTGCCTAATTGCCTGCCTAATCATCTGCTTAATTGCCTGCCTAATTAACTGCCTAATAGTCTGCTTAATTTCCAGCCTAATTAACTGCCTAATTAACTGCCTAATTGCCTGCCTAATTGACCGCCTAATTAACTGCCTAATTGCCTGCCTAATTGACCGCCTAATTAACTGCCTAATTGCCTGCTTAATTATCTGCCTAATTGCCTGCCTAATTATCTGCTTAATTGCCTGCCTAATTAAATGCCTAATTATCTGCTTAATTGCCTGCCTAATTAACTAACCAATTGCCTGCCTTATTAACTGCCTAATTAACTGCCAAATGCCTGCCTTATTGACCGCCTAATTAACTGCCTAATTGCCTGCTTAATTATCTGCATAATTGACTGCCAAATGATCTGCTTAATTGCCTGCCTAATTAACTGCCTAACTATCTGCTTAATTGCCTGCCTAATTAACTGCCTAATTAACTTCCCAATTGCCTGCCTAATTAACTGCTTAATTAACTGACCAATTGCTTGCCTAATTGACCGCCTAATTAACTGCCTAATAGCCTGCCTAATTACCTGCCAAATTGCCTGCCTGCCTAATTAACTGCTTAATTGCCTGCATATTTGCCTTCTTGCCTAATTGCCTGCTTGCCTAATTGCTTGCCTAATAACTGCATAATTGCCTGCTATATTACCTGCCTAATTGCCTGCCTAATTGCTTGACTAATAAACTGCCTTATTGCCTGCCTTATTGCCTGCTTAATTGCCTGCCTAATTGCCAGCCTAATTTACTTCCTAATTGCCTGCCTAATTGCCTGCCTAATTAACTGCCTAATTGCCTGCCTTATTATGTGCCTAATTGCCTGCCTAATTAACTGCCTAAGTGCCTGCCTAATTGCCTGCCTAATTAACGGCCCAATTGCCTGCCTAATTGACCGCTTAATTAACTGCCTAAATGCCTGCTTAATTATCTGCCTAATTAACTGCCTAATTGCCTGCCTAATTGCCTGCCTACATGCCTGCCTAAATATCTGCTTAATTTCCTGCCTAATTAACTTCCTTATTAAATGCCAATTTGCCTGTCTAATTAACTGCCTAATTAACTGCCCAATTGCCTGCCTAATTAACTGCCTAATTAACTGCCTAATTGCCTGCCTTATTGACCGCCTAATTGCCTGCTTAATTATCTGCCTAATTGCCTGCCTAATCATCTGCTTAATTGCCTACCTAATTAACTGCCTAATAGTCTGCTTAATTTCCAGCCTAATTAACTGCCTAATTAACTGCCTAATTGCCTGCCTAATTGACCGCCTAATTAACTGCCTAATTGCCTGCCTAATTGACCGCCTAATTAACTGCCTAATTGCCTGCTTAATTATCTGCCTAATTGCCTGCCTAATTATCTGCTTAATTGCCTGCCTAATTAAATGCCTAATTATCTGCTTAATTGCCTGCCTAATTAACTAACCAATTGCCTGCCTTATTAACTGCCTAATTAACTGCCAAATGCCTGCCTTATTGACCGCCTAATTAACTGCCTAATTGCCTGCTTAATTATCTGCATAATTGACTGCCAAATGATCTGCTTAATTGCCTGCCTAATTAACTGCCTAACTATCTGCTTAATTGCCTGCCTAATTAACTGCCTAATTAACTTCCCAATTGCCTGCCTAATTAACTGCTTAATTAACTGACCAATTGCCTGCCTAATTGACCGCCTAATTAACTGCCTAATAGCCTGCCTAATTACCTGCCAAATTGCCTGCCTGCCTAATTAACTGCTTAATTGCCTGCATATTTGCCTGCTTGACTAATTGCCTGATTGCCTAATTGCTTGCCTAATAACTGCATAATTGCCTGCTATATTACCTGCCTAATTGCCTGCCTAATTGCTTGACTAATAAACTGCCTTATTGCCTGCCTTATTGCCTGCTTAATTGCCTGCCTAATTGCCAGCCTAATTAACTTCCTAATTGCCTGCCTAATTAACTGCCTAATTGCCTGCCTTATTATGTGCCTAATTGCCTGCCTAATTAACTGCCTAAGTGCCTGCCTAATTGCCTGCCTAATTAACTGCCCAATTGCCTGCCTAATTGACCGCTTAATTAACTGCCAAATTGCCTGCTTAATTATCTGCCTAATTACCTGCCTAATTGCCTGCCTTATTATGTGCCTAATTGCCTGCCTAATTAACTGCCTAAGTGCCTGCCTAATTGCCTGCCTAATTAACTGCCCAATTGCCTGCCTAATTGACCGCAATAATTAATTGCCTAATTGCCTGCTTAATTAACTGCCTAATTACCTGCCTAATTGCCTGCCTAATTGCCTGCCTATTTATCTGCTTAATTGCCTGCCTATATAACTGCCTAATTAACTGCCCAATTGCCTGCCTAATTAACTGCCTAATTAACTGCCCAATTGCCTGCCTAATTAACTGCCTAAGTGCCTGCCTAATTGCCTGCCTAATTAACTGCCTGATTGCCTTCTCATATATCTGCCTAATTGCCTGCCTAATTGCCTGCTTAATTGCCTGCCTAATTGCCTGCCTAATTATCTGCTTAATTGCCTGCCTAATTAACTGCCTAATTATCTGCCTAATTGCCTGCCTAATCATCTGCTTAATTGCCTGCCTAATTAACTGCCTAATAGTCTGCCTAATTTCCAGCCTAATTAACTGCCTAATTAACTGCCTAATTGCCTGCCTAATAGACCGCCTAATTAACTGCCTAATTGCCTGCCTAATTGACCGGCTAATTAACTGCCTAATTGCCTGCTTAATTATCTGCCTAATTGCCTGCCTAATTATCTGCTTAATTGCCTGCCTAATTAAATGCCTAATTATCTGCTTAATTGCCTGCCTAATTAACTAACCAATTGCCTGCCTTATTAACTGCCTAATTAACTGCCAAATGCCTGCCTTATTGACCGCCTAATTAACTGCCTAATTGCCTGCTTAATTATCTGCATAATTGACTGCCAAATGATCTGCTTAATTGCCTGCCTAATTAACTGCCTAACTATCTGCTTAATTGCCTGCCTAATTAACTTCCCAATTGCCTGCCTAATTAACTGCTTAATTAACTGACCAATTGCCTGCCTAATTGACCGCCTAATTAACTGCCTAATAGCCTGCCTAATTACCTGCCAAATTGCCTGCCTGCCTAATTAACTGCTTAATTGCCTGCATATTTGCCTGCTTGCCTAATTGCCTGCTTGCCTAATTGCTTGCCTAATAACTGCATAATTGCCTGCTAAATTACCTGCCTAATTGCCTGCCTAATTGCTTGACTAATAAACTGCCTAATTGCCTGCTTAATTATCTGCCTAATTGCCTGCCTAATTAACTGCCTAATTGACTGACTAATTGCCAGCCTAATTGCCTGCCTAACTATCTGCCTAATTGCCTGCCTAATTAACTGCCTTATTAACTGCCTAATTGCCTGCCTAATTAACTGCCTAAGTGCCTGCCTAATTGCCTGCCTGATTAACTGCCTGATTGCCTTCTCATATATCTGCCTAATTGCCTGCCTAATTAACTGCCTATTTGCCTGCCTAAATGCCTGCCTAATTGCCTGCCTAATTATCTGCTTAATTGCCTGCCTAATAAACTGCCTAATTAACTGCCCAATTGCTTGCTTAATTAATTGCCTAATTAACTGCCCAATTGCCTGCCTAATCAACTGCCTAGTTAACTGCCTAAGTGTCTGCCTAATTGCCTGCTTAATACCCTGCCTAATTGCCTGTCTAATTATCTGCCTTATTGCCTGCCCAATTACCTGCCTAATTAACTGCCCAATTGCCTGCCTAATTAACTGCCTAATTAACTGCTTAACTGCCTGCCTAACTGCCTGCCTAACTGCCTGCCTAATTAACTGCCTAATTGCCTGCCTAATTGCCTGCCTACATGCCTGCCTTATTATCTGCTTAATTTCTTGCCTAATTAACTTCCTTATTAAATGCCAATTTGCCTGTCTAATTAACTGCCTAATTAACTGCCCAATTGCCTGCCTAATTAACTGCCTAATTAACTGCCTAATTGCCTGCCTTTTTGACCGCCTAATTGCCTGCTTAATTATCTGCCTAATTGCCTGCCTAATCTTCTGCTTAATTGCCTGCCTAATTAACTGCCTAATAGTCTGCTTAATTTCCAGCCTAATTAACTGCCTAATTGCCTGCCTAATTGACCGCCTAATTAACTGCCTAATTGCCTGCCTAATTGACCGCCTAATTAACTGCCTAATTGCCTGCTTAATTATCTGCCTAATTGCCTGCCTAATTATCTGCTTAATTGCCTGCCTAATTAAATGCCTAATTATCTGCTTAATTGCCTGCCTAATTAACTAACCAATTGCCTGCCTTATTAACTGCCTAATTAACTGCCAAATGCCTGCCTTATTGACCGCCTAATTAACTGCCTAATTGCCTGCTTAATTATCTGCATAATTGACTGCCAAATGATCTGCTTAATTGCCTGCCTAATTAACTGCCTAACTGTCTACTTAATTGCCTGCCTAATTAACTGCCTAATTAACTTCCCAATTGCCTGCCTAATTAACTGCTTAATTAACTGACCAATTGCCTGCCCAATTGACCGCCTAATTAACTGCCTAATAGCCTGCCTAATTACCTGCCAAATTGCCTGCCTGCCTAATTAACTGCTTAATTGCCTGCATATTTGCCTGCTTGCCTAATTGCCTGCTTGCCTAATTGCTTGCCTAATAACTGCCTTATTGCCTGCCTTATTGCCTGCTTAATTGCATGCCTAATTGCCAGCCTAATTTACTTCCTAATTGCCTGCCTAATTGCCTGCCTAATTAACTGCCTAATTGCCTGCCTTATTATGTGCCTAATTGCCTGCCTAATTAACTGCCTAAGTGCCTGCCTAATTGCCTGCCTAATTAACTGCCCAATTGCCTGCCTAATTGACCGCTTAATTAACTGCCTAATTGCCTGCTTAATTATCTGCCTAATTACCTGCCTAATTGCCTGCCTTATTATGTGCCTAATTACCTGCCTAATTAACTGCCTAAGTGCCTGCCTAATTGCCTGCCTAATTAACTGCCCAATTGCCTGCCTAATTGACCGCTTAATTAACTGCCTAATTGCCTGCTTAATTATCTGCCTAATTACCTGCCTAATTGCCTGCCTAATTGCCTGCCTATTTATCTGCTTAATTGCCTGCCTATATAACTGCCTAATTAACTGCCCAATTGCCTGCCTAATTAACTGCCTAATTAACTGCCCAATTGCCTGCCTAATTAACTGCCTAAGTGCCTGCCTAATTGCCTGCCTAATTAACTGCCTGATTGCCTTCTCATATATCTGCCTAATTGCCTGCCTAATTGCCTGCTTAATTGCCTGCCTAATTGCCTGCCTAATTATCTGCTTAATTGCCTGCCCAATTAACTGCCTAATTATCTGCCTAATTGCCTGCCTAATCATCTGCTTAATTGCCTGCCTAATTAACTGCCTAATAGTCTGCTTAATTTCCAGCCTAATTAACTGCCTAATTAACTGCCTAATTGCCTGCCTAATTGACCGCCTAATTAACTGCCTAATTGCCTGCCTAATTGACCGCCTAATTAACTGCCTAATTGCCTGCTTAATTATCTGCCTAATTGCCTGCCTAATTATCTGCTTAATTGCCTGCCTAATTAAATGCCTAATTATCTGCTTAATTGCATGCCTAATTAACTAACCAATTGCCTGCCTTATTAACTGCCTAATTAACTGCCAAATGCCTGCCTTATTGACCGCCTAATTGACTGCCTAATTGCCTGCTTAATTATCTGCATAATTGACTGCCAAATGATCTGCTTAATTGCCTGCCTAATTAACTGCCTAACTATCTGCTTAATTGTCTGCCTAATTAACTGCCTAATTAACTTCCCAATTGCCTGCCTAATTAACTGCTTAATTAACTGACCAATTGCCTGCCTAATTGACCGCCTAATTAACTGCCTAATAGCCTGCCTAATTACCTGCCAAATTGCCTGCCTGCCTAATTAACTGCTTAATTGCCTGCATATTTGCCTGCTTGCCTAATTTCCTGCTTGCCTAATTGCTTGCCTAATAACTGCATAATTGCCTGCTATATTACCTGCCTAATTGCCTGCCTAATTGCTTGACTAATAAACTGCCTTATTGCCTGCCTTATTGCCTGCTTAATTGCCTGCCTAATTGCCAGCCTAATTTACTTCCTAATTGCCTGCCTAATTGCCTGCCTAATTAACTGCCTAATTGCCTGCCTTATTATGTGCCTAATTGCCTGCCTAATTAACTGCCTAAGTGCCTGCCTAATTGCCTGCCTAATTAACTGCCCAATTGCCTGCCTAAATGACCGCTTAATTAACTGCCTAATTGCCTGCTTAATTATCTGCCTAATTAACTGCCTAATTGCCTGCCTAATTGCCTGCCTACATGCCTGCCTAATTATCTGCTTAATTTCCTGCCTAATTAACTTCCTTATTAAATGCCAATTTGCCTGTCTAATTAACTGCCTAATTAACTGCCCAATTGCTGCCTAATTAACTGCCTAATTAACTGCCTAATTGCCTGCCTTATTGACCGCCTAATTGCCTGCTTAATTATCTGCCTAATTGCCTGCCTAATCATCTGCTTAATTGCCTGCCTAATTAACTGCTAAATAGTCTGCTTAATTTCCAGCCTAATTAACTGCCTAATTAACTGCCTAATTGCCTGCCTAATTGACCGCCTAATTAACTGCCTAATTGCCTGCCTAATTGACCGCCTAAATAACTGCCTAATTGCCTGCTTAATTATCTGCCTTATTGCCTCCCTAATTATCTGCTTAATTGCCTGCCTAATTAAATGCCTAATTATCTGCTTAATTGCCTGCCTAATTAACTAACCAATTGCCTGCCTTATTAACTGCC
>NW_026962568.1:48592-57458 GCF_032445375.1 Bacillus rossius redtenbacheri | reverse complement strand
TGCTTATTTAACTGCCTAATTGCCTGCCTAATTGCCTGCCTAATTAACTACCTAATTAATTGCCCAATTGCCTGCCTAATTAACTGCCTAATTACCTGCCAAATTGCCTGCCTAATTCACTGCCTAATTAACTGCTTAAGTGTCTGCCTAATTGCCTGCCTAATTAACTGCCTGATTGCCTGCTTTATTATCTGCCTTATTGCCTGCCTAATTAAATGCCTAATTGCCTGCCTAATTGCCTGCCTTATTAACTACCTTATTAAATGCACAATTGCCTGCCTAATTAACTGCCTAATTAAATGCCTAATTGCCTGTCTAATTAACCGCCTAATTAACTGCCTAATTGCCTGCCTAATTAACTGTCTAATTAACTGCCTAATTGCCTGCCTAATAACCGCCTAATTATCTGCCTAATTGCCTGCATAATTATCTGCCTAATTGCCTGCCTAATCATCTGCTTAATTGCCTGCCTAATTAACTGCCTAATTATATGCTTAATTGCCTGCCTAATTAACTGCCTAATTAACTGACCAATTGCCTGCCTAATTGACCGCCTAATTAACTGCCTAATAGCCTGCCTAATTACCTGCCAAATAGCCTGCCTGCCTAATTAACTGCTTAATTGCCTGCTTATTTGCCTTCTTGCCTAATTGCCTGCTTGCCTAATTGCTTGCCTAATAACTGCATAATTGCCTGCTAAATTACCTGCCTAATTGCCTGCCTAATTGCTTGACTAATAAACTGCCTTATTGCCTGCCTTATTGCCTGCCTTATTGCCTGCTTAATTGCCTGCCTAATTGCCAGCCTAATTTACTTCCTAATTGCCTGCCAAATTGCCTGCCTAATTAACTGCCTAATTGCCTGTTTTATTATGTGCCTAATTGCCTGCCTAATTAACTGCCTAATTGCCTGCCTAATTGCCTGCCTAATTAACTACCTAATTAACTGCACACTTGCCTGCCTAATTAACTGCCTAATTAAATGCCTAATTGCCTGTCTAATTAAACGCCTAATTAACTGCCTAATTGCCTGCTTAATTATCTGCCTAATTGCCTGCCTAATTAACTGCCTAATTGACTGTCTAATTGCCAGCCTAATTTCCTGCCTAATTATCTGCCTAATTGCCTGCCTAATTAACTGCCTTATTAACTGCCTAATTGCCTGCCTAATTAACTGCCTAAGTGCCTGCTTAATTGCCTGCCTGATTAACTGCCTGATTGCCTTCTCATATATCTGCCTAATTGCCTGCCTAATTAACTGCCTATTTGCCTGCCTAAATGCCTGCCTAATCGCCTGCCTAATTATCTGCTTAATTGCCAGCCTAATAAACTGCCTAATTAACTGCCCAATTGCTTGCTTAATTAACTGCCTAATTAACTGCCCAAATGCCTGCCTAATTAACTGCCTAGTTAACTGCCTAAGTGCCTGCCTAATTGCCTGCTTAATACTCTGCCTAATTAACTGCCTAATTGCCTGTCTAATTATCTGCCTTATTGCCTGCCCAATTACCTGCCTAATTAACTGCCCAATTGCCTGCCTAATTAACTGCCTAATTAACTGCCTAAGTGCCTGCCTAATTGCCTGCCTAATTGCCTGCCTAATTGCCTGCCTACATGCCTGCCTAATTATCTGCTTAATTTCCTGCCTAATTAACTTCCTTATTAAATGCCTATTTGCCTGTTTAATTAACTGCCTAATTAACTGCCCAATTGCCTGCCTAATTAACTGCCTAATTAACTGCCTAATTGCCTGCCTTATTGACCGCCTAATTGCCTGCTTAATTATCTGCCTAATTGCCTGCCTAATCATCTGCTTAATTGCCTGCCTAATTAACTGCCTAATAGTCTGCTTAATTGCCAGCCTAATTAACTGCCTAATTAACTGCCTAATTAACAGCCTAATTGCCTGCCTAATTGACCGCCTAATTAACTGCCTAATTGCCTGCCTAATTGATCGCCTAATTAACTGCCTAATTGCCTGCTTAATTATCTGCCTAATTGCCTGCCTAATTATCTGCTTAATTGCCTGCCTAATTAAATGCCTAATTATCTGTTTAATTGCCTGCCTAATTAACTGCCCAATTGCCTGCCTAATTAACTGCCCAATTGCCTGCCTAATTGACCGCCTAATTAACTGCCTAATTACCTGCTTAATTATCTGCCTAATTGCCTGCCTAAATATCTGCTTAATTGCTGGCCTAATTAACTGCCTAATTATCTGCTTAATTGCCTGCCTAATTAACTGCCTAATTAAATGCCCAATTGCCTGCCTAATTAACTGCCTAATTGCCTGCCTAATTGACCGCCTAATTAACTGCCTAATTGCCTGCTTAATTATCTGCCTAATTGCCTGCCTAATTATCTGCTTAATTGCCTGCCTAATTAAATGCCAAATCATCTGCTTAATTGCCTGCCTAATTAACTGCCCAATTGCCAGCTTAATTTACTTCCTAATTGCCTGCCTAATTGCCTGTCTAATTAACTGCCTAATTGCCTGTTTTATTATGTGCCTAATTGCCTGTTTTATTATGTGCCTAATTGCCTGCCTAATTAACTGCCTAATTGCCTGCCTAATTGCCTGCCTAATTAACTGCCTGATTGCCTGCTTAATTATCTGCCTAATTGCCTGCAAATTAACTCCCTAATTGCCTGCCTAATTGCCTGCCTAATAAACTGCCTAATTGCCTGTTTTATTATGTGCCTAATTGCCTGCCTAATTGACCGCCTAATTAACTGCCTAATCTTCTGCTTAATTGCCTGCCTAATTAACTGCCTAATAGTCTGCTTAATTTCCAGCCTAATTAACTGCCTAATTAACTGCCTAATTGCCTGCCTAATTAACCGCCTAATTAACTGCCTAATTGCCTGCCTAATTGACCGCCTAATTATCTGCTTAATTGCCTGCCTAATTGCCAGCCTAATTTACTTCCTAATTGCCTGCCTAATTGCCTGCCTAATTAACTGCCTAATTGCCTGCCTAATTGCCTGCCTTATTATGTGCCTAATTGCCTGCCTAATTAAATGCCTAAGTGCCTGCCTAATCGCCTGCCTAATTAACTGCCCAATTGCCTGCCTAATTGACCGCTTAATTAACTGCCTAATTGCCTGCTTAATTATCTGCCTAATTACCTGCCTAATTGCCTGCCTTATTATGTGCCTAATTGCCTGCCTAATTAACTGCCTAAGTGCCTGCCTAATTGCCTGCCTAATTAACTGCCCAATTGCCTGCCTAATTGACCGCTTAATTAACTGCCTAATTGCCTGCTTAATTATCTGCCTAATTACCTGCCTAATTGCCTGCCTAATTGCCTGCCTATTTATCTGCTTAATTGCCTGCCTATATAACTGCCTAATTAACTGCCCAATTGCCTGCCTAATTAACTGCCTAATTAACTGCCCAATTGCCTGCCTAATTAACTGCCTAAGTGCCTGCCTAATTGCCTGCCTAATTATCTGCTTAATTGCCTGCCTAATTAACTGCCTAATTATCTGCCTAATTGCCTGCCTAATCATCTGCTTAATTGCCTGCCTAATTAACTGCCTAATAGTCTGCTTAATTTCCAACCTAATTAACTGCCTAATTAACTGCCTAATTGCCTGCCTAATTGACCGCCTAATTAACTGCCTAATTGCCTGCCTAATTGACCGCCTAATTAACTGCCTAATTGCCTGCTTAATTATCTGCCTAATTGCCTGCCTAATTATCTGCTTAATTGCCTGCCTATTTAAATGCCTAATTATCTGCTTAATTGCCTGCCTAATTAACTAACCAATTGCCTGCCTTATTAACTGCCTAATTAACTGCCAAATGCCTGCCTTATTGACCGCCTAATTAACTGCCTAATTGCCTGCTTAATTATCTGCCTAATTGCCTGCCTAATTAACTGCCTAATTGCCCGCCTAATTAAATACCTAATTAACTGCACAATTGCCTGCCTAATTAACTGCCTATTTAAATGCCTAATTTCCTGTCTAATAAACTGCCTAATTAACTGCCCAATTGCCTGCCAAATTATCTGCCTAATTGCCTGCCTAATTAACTGCCTAATTAACTGCCTAATATCCTGCCTAATTGACCTCCTAATAAACAACCTGATTGCCTGCTTAATTATCTGCCTTATTGCCTGCCTAATTAACTGCCTAATTGCCTGCCTAATTGCCTACCTAATTAACTACCTCATTAACTGCACAATTGCCTGCCTAATTAACTGACTAATTAAATGCCTATTTGCATGTCTAATTAACTGCCCAATTGCCTGTTTAATTAACTGCCTAATTAACTGCCTAATTGCCTGCCTAATTGCCTGCCTTATTGCCTGCCTAATTAACTGCCTGATTGCCTGCTTAATTATCTGCCTAATTGCCTGCCTAAATAATTGCCTAATAGCCCGCCTAATTAAATACCTAATTAACTGCACAATTGCCTGCCTAATTAACTGCCTATTTAAATGCCTAATTTCCTGTCTAATAAACTGCCTAATTAACTGCCCAATTGCCTGCCTAATTATCTGCCTAATTGCCTGCCTAATTAACTGCCTAATTAACTGCCTAATTTCCTGCCTAATTGACCTCCTAATAAACAACCTGATTGCCTGCTTAATTATCTGCCTTATTGCTTGCCATTTTACTGCCTAATTGCCTGCCTAATTGCCTGCCTAATTAACTACCTAATTAATTGCCCAATTGCCTGCCTAATTAACTGCCTAATTACCTGCCAAATTGCCTGCCTAATTCACTGCCTAATTAACTGCTTAAGTGTCTGCCTAATTGCCTGCCTAATTAACTGCCTGATTGCCTGCTTTATTATCTGCCTTATTGCCTGCCTAATTAAATGCCTAATTGCCTGCCTAATTGCCTGCCTTATTAACTACCTTATTAAATGCACAATTGCCTGCCTAATTAACTGCCTAATTAAATGCCTAATTGCCTGTCTAATTAACCGCCTAATTAACTGCCTAATTGCCTGCCTAATTAACTGTCTAATTAACTGCCTAATTGCCTGCCTAATAACCGCCTAATTAACTGCCTAATTGCCTGCATAATTATCTGCCTAATTGCCTGCCTAATCATCTGCTTAATTGCCTGCCTAATTAACTGCCTAATTATATGCTTAATTGCCTGCCTAATTAACTGCCTAATTAACTGACCAATTGCCTGCCTAATTGACCGCCTAATTAACTGCCTAATAGCCTGCCTAATTACCTGCCAAATAGCCTGCCTGCCTAATTAACTGCTTAATTGCCTGCTTATTTGCCTTCTTGCCTAATTGCCTGCTTGCCTAATTGCTTGCCTAATAACTGCATAATTGCCTGCTAAATTACCTGCCTAATTGCCTGCCTAATTGCTTGACTAATAAACTGCCTTATTGCCTGCCTTATTGCCTGCCTTATTGCCTGCTTAATTGCCTGCCTAATTGCCAGCCTAATTTACTTCCTAATTGCCTGCCAAATTGCCTGCCTAATTAACTGCCTAATTGCCTGTTTTATTATGTGCCTAATTGCCTGCCTAATTAACTGCCTAATTGCCTGCCTAATTGCCTGCCTAATTAACTACCTAATTAACTGCACACTTGCCTGCCTAATTAACTGCCTAATTAAATGCCTAATTGCCTGTCTAATTAAACGCCTAATTAACTGCCTAATTGCCTGCTTAATTATCTGCCTAATTGCCTGCCTAATTAACTGCCTAATTGACTGTCTAATTGCCAGCCTAATTTCCTGCCTAATTATCTGCCTAATTGCCTGCCTAATTAACTGCCTTATTAACTGCCTAATTGCCTGCCTAATTAACTGCCTAAGTGCCTGCTTAATTGCCTGCCTGATTAACTGCCTGATTGCCTTCTCATATATCTGCCTAATTGCCTGCCTAATTAACTGCCTATTTGCCTGCCTAAATGCCTGCCTAATCGCCTGCCTAATTATCTGCTTAATTGCCTGCCTAATAAACTGCCTAATTAACTGCCCAATTGCTTGCTTAATTAACTGCCTAATTAACTGCCCAAATGCCTGCCTAATTAACTGCCTAGTTAACTGCCTAAGTGCCTGCCTAATTGCCTGCTTAATACCCTGCCTAATTAACTGCCAAATTGCCTGTCTAATTATCTGCCTTATTGCCTGCCCAATTACCTGCCTAATTAACTGCCCAATTGCCTGCCTAATTAACTGCCTAATTAACTGCCTAAGTGCCTGCCTAATTGCCTGCCTAATTGCCTGCCTAATTGCCTGCCTACATGCCTGCCTAATTATCTGCTTAATTTCCTGCCTAATTAACTTCCTTATTAAATGCCTATTTGCCTGTTTAATTAACTGCCTAATTAACTGCCCAATTGCCTGCCTAATTAACTGCCTAATTAACTGCCTAATTGCCTGCCTTATTGACCGCCTAATTGCCTGCTTAATTATCTGCCTAATTGCCTGCCTAATCATCTGCTTAATTGCCTGCCTAATTAACTGCCTAATAGTCTGCTTAATTGCCAGCCTAATTAACTGCCTAATTAACTGCCTAATTAACAGCCTAATTGCCTGCCTAATTGACCGCCTAATTAACTGCCTAATTGCCTGCCTAATTGATCGCCTAATTTACTGCCTAATTGCCTGCTTAATTATCTGCCTAATTGCCTGCCTAATTATCTGCTTAATTGCCTGCCTAATTAAATGCCTAATTATCTGTTTAATTGCCTGCCTAATTAACTGCCATATGCCTGCCTAATTAACTGCCCAATTGCCTGCCTAATTGACCGCCTAATTAACTGCCTAATTACCTGCTTAATTATCTGCCTAATTGCCTGCCTAAATATCTGCTTAATTGCTGGCCTAATTAACTGCCTAATTATCTGCTTAATTGCCTGCCTAATTAACTGCCTAATTAAATGCCCAATTGCCTGCCTAATTAACTGCCTAATTGCCTGCCTAATTGACCGCCTAATTAACTGCCTAATTGCCTGCTTAATTATCTGCCTAATTGCCTGCCTAATTATCTGCTTAATTGCCTGCCTAATTAAATGCCAAATCATCTGCTTAATTGCCTGCCTAATTAACTGCCCAATTGCCAGCTTAATTTACTTCCTAATTGCCTGCCTAATTGCCTGTCTAATTAACTGTCTAATTGCCTGTTTTATTATGTGCCTAATTGCCTGCCTAATTAACTGCCTAATTGCCTGCCTAATTGCCTGCCTAATTAACTGCCTGATTGCCTGCTTAATTATCTGCCTAATTGCCTGCAAATTAACTCCCTAATTGCCTGCCTAATTGCCTGCCTAATAAACTGCCTAATTGCCTGTTTTATTATGTGCCTAATTGCCTGCCTAATTGACCGCCTAATTAACTGCCTAATCTTCTGCTTAATTGCCTGCCTAATTAACTGCCTAATAGTCTGCTTAATTTCCAGCCTAATTAACTGCCTAATTAACTGCCTAATTGCCTGCCTAATTAACCGCCTAATTAACTGCCTAATTGCCTGCCTAATTGACCGCCTAATTATCTGCTTAATTGCCTGCCTAATTGCCAGCCTAATTTACTTCCTAATTGCCTGCCTAATTGCCTGCCTAATTAACTGCCTAATTGCCTGCCTAATTGCCTGCCTTATTATGTGCCTAATTGCCTGCCTAATTAACTGCCTAAGTGCCTGCCTAATCGCCTGCCTAATTAACTGCCCAATTGCCTGCCTAATTGACCGCTTAATTAACTGCCTAATTGCCTGCTTAATTATCTGCCTAATTACCTGCCTAATTGCCTGCCTTATTATGTGCCTAATTGCCTGCCTAATTAACTGCCTAAGTGCCTGCCTAATTGCCTGCCTAATTAACTGCCCAATTGCCTGCCTAATTGACCGCTTAATTAACTGCCTAATTGCCTGCTTAATTATCTGCCTAATTACCTGCCTAATTGCCTGCCTAATTGCCTGCCTATTTATCTGCTTAATTGCCTGCCTATATAACTGCCTAATTAACTGCCCAATTGCCTGCCTAATTAACTGCCTAATTAACTGCCCAATTGCCTGCCTAATTAACTGCCTAAGTGCCTGCCTAATTGCCTAACTAATTAACTGCCTGATTGCCTTCTCATATATCTGCCTAATTGCCTGCCTAATTGCCTGCTTAATTGCCTGCCTAATTGCCTGCCTAATTATCTGCTTAATTGCCTGCCTAATTAACTGCCTAATTATCTGCCTAATTGCCTGCCTAATCATCTGCTTAATTGCCTGCCTAATTAACTGCCTAATAGTCTGCTTAATTTCCAGCCTAATTAACTGCCTAATTAACTGCCTAATTGCCTGCCTAATTGACCGCCTAATTAACTGCCTAATTGCCTGCCTAATTGACCGCCTAATTAACTGCCTAATTGCCTGCTTAATTATCTGCCTAATTGCCTGCCTAATTATCTGCTTAATTGCCTGCCTATTTAAATGCCTAATTATCTGCTTAATTGCCTGCCTAATTAACTAACCAATTGCCTGCCTTATTAACTGCCTAATTAACTGCCAAATGCCTGCCTTATTGACCGCCTAATTAACTGCCTAATTGCCTGCTTAATTATCTGCATAATTGACTGCCAAATGATCTGCTTAATTGCCTGCCTAATTAACTGCCTAACTATCTGCTTAATTGCCTGCCTAATTAACTGCCTAATCAACTTCCCAATTGCCTGCCTAATTAACTGCTTAATTAACTGACCAATTGCCTGCCTAATTGACCGCCTAATTAACTGCCTAATAGCCTGCCTAATTACCTGCCAAATTGCCTGCCTGCCTAATTAACTGCTTAATTGCCTGCATATTTGCCTGCTTGCCTAAATGCCTGCTTGCCTAATTGCTTGCCTAATAACTGCATAATTGCCTGCTATATTACCTGCCTAATTGCCTGCCTAATT
>NW_026962568.1:39118-48092 GCF_032445375.1 Bacillus rossius redtenbacheri | reverse complement strand
CTTAGGCAGTTAATTAGGCAGGCAATTAGGCACATAATAAGGCAGGCAGTTAGGCAGGTAATTAGGCAGATAATTAAGCAGGCAATTAGGCAGTTAATTAAGCGGTCAATTAGGCAGGCAATTGGGCAGTTAATTAGGCAGGCAATTAGGCAGGCACTTAGGCAGTTAATTAGGCAGGCAATTAGGCACATAATAAAGCAGGCAATTAGGCAGTTAATTAGGCAGGCAATTAGGAAGTAAATTAGGCTGGCAATTAGGCAGGCAATTAAGCAGGCAATAAGGCAGGCAATAAGGCAGTGTATTAGTCAAGCAATTAGGCAGGCAATTAGGCAGGTAATATAGCAGGCAATTATGCAGTTATTAGGCAAGCAATTAGGCAAGCAGGCAATTAGGCAAGCAGGCAAATATGCAGGCAATTAAGCAGTTAATTAGGCAGGCAGGCAATTTGGCAGGTAATTAGGCAGGCTATTAGGCAGTTAATTAGGCGGTCAATTAGGCAGGCAATTGGTCAGTTAATTAAGCAGTTAATTAGGCAGGCAATTGGGAAGTTAATTAGGCAGTTAATTAGGCATGCAATTAAGCAGATAGTTAGGTTGTTAATTAGGCAGGCAATTAAGCAGATCATTTGGCAGTCAATTATGCAGATAATTAAGCAGGCAATTAGGCAGTTAATTAGGCGGTCAATAAGGCAGGCATTTGGCAGTTAATTAGGCAGTTAATAAGGCAGGCAATTGGTTAGTTAATTAGGCAGGCAATTAAGCAGATAATTAGGCATTTAATTAGGCAGGCAATTAAGCAGATAATTAGGCAGGCAATTAGGCAGATAATTAAGCAGGCAATTAGGCAGTTAATTAGGCGGTCAATTAGGCAGGCAATTAGGCAGTTAATTAGGCGGTCAATTAGGCAGGCAATTAGGCAGTTAATTAGGCAGTTAATTAGGCTGGAAATTAAGCAGACTATTAGGCAGTTAATTAGGCAGGCAATTAAGCAGAAGATTAGGCAGGCAATTAGGCAGATAATTAAGCAGGCAATTAGGCGGTCAATAAGGCAGGCAATTAGGCAGTTAATTAGGCAGTTAATTAGGCAGGCAATTGGGCAGTTAATTAGGCAGTTAATTAGACAGGCAAATTGGCATTTAATAAGGAAGTTAATTAGGCAGGAAATTAAGCAGATAATTAGCAGGCATGTAGGCAGGCAATTAGGCAGGCAATTAGGCAGTTAATTAGGCAGATAATTAAGCAGGCAATTAGGCAGTTATTTAAGCGGTCAATTAGGCAGGCAATTGGGCAGTTAATTAGGCAGGCAATTAGGCAGGCACTTAGGCAGTTAATTAGGCAGGCAATTAGGCACATAATAAGGCAGGCAATTAGGCAGTTAATTAGGCAGGCAATTAGGCAGGCAATTAGGAAGTAAATTAGGCTGGCCAATTAGGCAGGCAATTAAGCAGGCAATAAGGCTGGCAATAAGGCAGTTTATTAGTCAAGCAATTAGGCAGGCAATTAGGCAGGTAATATAGCAGGCAATTATGCAGTTATTAGGCAAGCAATTAGGCAAGCAGGCAATTAGGCAAGCAGGCAAATATGCAGGCAATTAAGCAGTTAATTAGGCAGGCAGGCAATTTGGCAGGTAATTAGGCAGGCTATTAGGCAGTTAATTAGGCGGTCAATTAGGCAGGCAATTGGTCAGTTAATTAAGCAGTTAATTAGGCAGGCAATTGGGAAGTTAATTAGGCAGTTAATTAGGCAGGCAATTAAGCAGATAGTTAGGCAGTTAATTAGGCAGGCAATTAAGCAGATCATTTGGCAGTCAATTATGCAGATAATTAAGCAGGCAATTAGGCAGTTAATTAGGCGGTCAATAAGGCAGGCATTTGGCAGTTAATTAGGCAGTTAATAAGGCAGGCAATTGGTTAGTTAATTAGGCAGGCAATTAAGCAGATAATTAGGCATTTAATTAGGCAGGCAATTAAGCAGATAATTAGGCAGGCAATTAGGCAGATAATTAAGCAGGCAATTAGGCAGTTAATTAGGCGGTCAATTAGGCAGGCAATTAGGCAGTTAATTAGGCGGTCAATTAGGCAGGCAATTAGGCAGTTAATTAGGCAGTTAATTAGGCTGGAAATTAAGCAGACTATTAGGCAGTTAATTAGGCAGGCAATTAAGCAGATGATTAGGCAGGCAATTAGGCAGATAATTAGGCAGTTAATAAGGCAGGCAATTAAGCAGATAATTAGGCAGGCAATTAGGCAGGCAATTAAGCAGGCAATTAGGCAGGCAATTAGGCAGATATATGAGAAGGCAATCAGGCAGTTAATTAGGCAGGCAATTAGGCAGGCACTTAGGCAGTTAGTTAGGCAGGCAATTGGGCAGTTAATTAGGCAGTTAATTAGGCAGGCAATTGGGCAGTTAATTAGGCAGTTATATAGGCAGGCAATTAAGCAGATAAATAGGCAGGCAATTAGGCAGGTAATTAGGCAGATAATTAAGCAGGCAATTAGGCAGTTAATTAAGCGGTCAATTAGGCAGGCAATTGGGCAGTTAATTAGGCAGGCAATTAGGCAGGCACTTAGGCAGTTAATTAGGCAGGCAATTAGGCACATAATAAGGCAGGCAATTAGGCAGGTAATTAGTCAGATAATTAAGCAGGCAATTAGGCAGTTAATTAAGCGGTCAATTAGGCAGGCAATTGGGCAGTTAATTAGGCAGGCAATTAGGCAGGCACTTAGGCAGTTAATTAGGCAGGCAATTAGGCACATAATAAGGCAGGCAATTAGGCAGTTAATTAGGCAGGCAATTAGGCAGGCAATTAGGAAGTAAATTAGGCTGGCAATTAGGCAGGCAATTAAGCAGGCAATAAGGCTGGCAATAAGGCAGTTTATTAGTCAAGCAATTAGGCAGGCAATTAGGCAGGTAATATAGCAGGCAATTATGCAGTTATTAGGCAAGCAATTAGGCAAGCAGGCAATTAGGCAAGCAGGCAAATATGCAGGCAATTAAGCAGTTAATTAGGCAGGCAGGCAATTTGGCAGGTAATTAGGCAGGCTATTAGGCAGTTAATTAGGCGGTCAATTAGGCAGGCAATTGGTCAGTTAATTAAGCAGGTAATTAGCCAGGCAATTGGGAAGTTAATTAGGCAGTTAATTAGGCAGGCAATTAAGCAGATAGTTAGGCAGTTAATTAGGCAGGCAATTAAGCAGATCATTTGGCAGTCAATTATGCAGATAATTAAGCAGGCAATTAGGCAGTTAATTAGGCGGTCGATAAGGCAGGCATTTGGCAGTTAATTAGGCAGTTAATAAGGCAGGCAATTGGTTAGTTAATTAGGCAGGCAATTAAGCAGATAATTAGGCATTTAATTAGGCAGGCAATTAAGCAGATAATTAGGCAGGCAATTAGGCAGATAATTAAGCAGGCAATTAGGCAGTTAATTAGGCAGTTAATTAGGCTGGAAATTAAGCAGACTATTAGGCAGTTAATTAGGCAGGCAATTAAGCAGAAGATTAGGCAGGCAATTAGGCAGATAATTAAGCAGGCAATTAGGCGGTCAAAAAGGCAGGCAATTAGGCAGTTAATTAGGCAGTTAATTAGGCAGGCAATTGGGCAGTTAATTAGGCAGTTAATTAGACAGGCAAATTGGCATTTAATAAGGAAGTTAATTAGGCAGGAAATTAAGCAGATAATTAGGCAGGCATGTAGGCAGGCAATTAGGCAGGCAATTATGCAGTTAATTAGGCAGGCAGTTAGGCAGGCACTTAGGCAGTTAATTAGGCAGTTAATTAGGCAGGCAATTGGGCAGTTAATTAGGCAGGTAATTGGGCAGGCAATAAGGCAGATAATTAGACAGGCAATTAGGCAGTTAATTAGGCAGGGTATTAAGCAGGCAATTAGGCAGACACTTAGGCAGTTAACTAGGCAGTTAATTAGGCAGGCAATTGGGCAGTTAATTAGGCAATTAATTAAGCAAGCAATTGGGCAGTTAATTAGGCAGTTTATTAGGCAGGCAATTAAGCAGATAATTAGGCAGGCAATTAGGCAGGCATTTAGGCAGGCAAATAGGCAGTTAATTAGGCAGGCAATTAGGCAGATATATGAGAAGGCAATCAGGCAGTTAATCAGGCAGGCAATTAGGCAGGCACTTAGGCAGTTAATTAGGCAGGCAATTAGGCAGTTAATAAGGCAGTTAATTAGGCAGGCAATTAGGCAGATAATTAGGCTGGCAATTAGGCTGGCAATTAGGCAATCAATTAGGCAGTTAATTAGGCAGGCAATTAGGCAGATAATTAAGCAGGCAATTAGGCAGTTTATTAGTCAAGCAATTAGGCAGGCAATTAGGCAGGTAATTTAGCAGGCAATTATGCAGTTATTAGGCAAGCAATTAGGCAAGCAGGCAATTAGGCAAGCAGGCAAATATGCAGGCAATTAAGCAGTTAATTAGGCAGGCAATTTGGCAGGTAATTAGGCAGGCTATTAGGCAGTTAATTAGGCGGTCAATTAGGCAGGCAATTGGTCAGTTAATTAAGCAGTTAATTAGGCAGGCAATTGGGAAGTTAATTAGGCAGTTAATTAGGCAGGCAATTAAGCAGATAGTTAGGCAGTTAATTAGGCAGGCAATTAAGCAGATCATTTGGCAGTCAATTATGCAGATAATTAAGCAGGCAATTAGGCAGTTAATTAGGCAGTCAATAAGGCAGGCATTTGGCAGTTAATTAGGCAGTTAATAAGGCAGGCAATTGGTTAGTTAATTAGGCAGGCAATTAAGCAGATAATTAGGCATTTAATTAGGCAGGCAATTAAGCAGATAATTAGGCAGGCAATTAGGCAGATAATTAAGCAGGCAATTAGGCAGTTAATTAGGCAGTCAATTAGGCAGGCAATTAGGCAGTTAATTAGGCGGTCTATTAGGCAGGCAATTAGGCAGTTAATTAGGCAGTTAATTAGGCTGGAAATTAAGCAGACTATTAGGCAGTTAATTAGGCAGGCAATTAAGCAGATGATTAGGCAGGCAATTAGGCAGATAATTAGGCAGTTAATTAGGCAGGCAATTAAGCAGATAATTAGGCAGGCAATTAGGCAGGCAATTAAGCAGGCAATTAGGCAGGCAATTAGGCAGATATATGAGAAGGCAATCAGGCAGTTAATTAGGCAGGCAATTAGGCAGGCACTTAGGCAGTTAATTAGGCAGGCAATTGGGCAGTTAATTAGGCAGTTAATTAGGCAGGCAATTGGGCAGTTAATTAGGCAGTTATATAGGCAGGCAATTAAGCAGATAAATAGGCAGGCAATTAGGCAGGCAATTAGGCAGGTAATTAGGCAGATAATTAAGCAGGCAATTAGGCAGTTAATTAAGCGGTCAATTAGGCAGGCAATTGGGCAGTTAATTAGGCAGGCAATTAGGCAGGCACTTAGGCAGTTAATTAGGCAGGCAATTAGGCACATAATAAGGCAGGCAATTAGGCAGGTAATTAGGCAGATAATTAAGCAGGCAATTAGGCAGTTAATTAAGTGGTCAATTAGGCAGGCAATTGGGCAGTTAATTAGGCAGGCAATTAGGCAGGCACTTAGGCAGTTAATTAGGCAGGCAATTAGGCACATAATAAGGCAGGCAATTAGGCAGTTAATTAGGCAGGCAATTAGGAAGTAAATTAGGCTGGCAATTAGGCAGGCAATTAAGCAGGCAATAAGGCAGGCAATAAAGCAGTTTATTAGTCAAGCAATTAGGCAGGCAATTAGGCAGGTAATATAGCAGGCAATTATGCAGTTATTAGGCAAGCAATTAGGCAAGCAGGCAATTAGGCAAGCAGGCAAATATGCAGGCAATTAAGCAGTTAATTAGGCAGGCAGGCAATTTGGCAGGTAATTAGGCAGGCTATTAGGCAGTTAATTAGGCGGTCAATTAGGCAGGCAATTGGTCAGTTAATTAAGCAGTTAATTAGGCAGGCAATTGGGAAGTTAATAAGGCAGTTAATTAGGCAGGCAATTAAGCAGATAGTTAGGTTGTTAATTAGGCAGGCAATTAAGCAGATCATTTGACAGTCAATTATGCAGATAATTAAGCAGGCAATTAGGCAGTTAATTAGGCGGTCAATAAGGCAGGCATTTGGCAGTTAATTAGGCAGTTAATAAGGCAGGCAATTGGTTAGTTAATTAGGCAGGCAATTAAGCAGATAATTAGGCATTTAATTAGGCAGGCAATTAAGCAGATAATTAGGCAGGCAATTAGGCAGATAATTAAACAGGCAATTAGGCAGTTAATTAGGCGGTCAATTAGGCAGGCAATTAGGCAGTTAATTAGGCGGTCAATTAGGCAGTTAATTAGGCAGTTAATTAGGCTGGAAATTAAGCAGACTATTAGGCAGTTAATTAGGCAGGCAATTAAGCAGATGATTAGGCAGGCAATTAGGCAGATTATTAGGCAGTTAATTAGGCAGGCAATTAAGCAGATAATTAGGCAGGCAATTAGGCAGGCAATTAAGCAGGCAATTAGGCAGGCAATTAGGCAGATATATGAGAAGGCAATCAGGCAGTTAATTAGGCAGGCAATTAGGCAGGCACTTAGGCAGTTAATTAGGCAGGCAATTGGGCAGTTAATTAGGCAGTTAATTAGGCAGGCAATTGGGCAGTTAATTAGGCAGTTATATAGGCAGGCAATTAAGCAGATAAATAGGCAGGCAATTAGGCAGGCAATTAGGCAGGTAATTAGGCAGATAATTAAGCAGGCAATTAGGCAGTTAATTAAGCGGTCAATTAGGCAGGCAATTGGGCAGTTAATTAGGCAGGCAATTAGGCAGGCACTTAGGCAGTTAATTAGGCAGGCAATTAGGCACATAATAAGGCAGGCAATTAGGCAGGTAATTAGGCAGATAATTAAGCAGGCAATTAGGCAGTTAATTAAGCGGTCAATTAGGCAGGCAATTGGGCAGTTAATTAGGCAGGCAATTAGGCAGGCACTTAGGCAGTTAATTAGGCAGGCAATTAGGCAGGCAATTAGGCAGGCAATAAGGCAGGCAATAAGGCAGTTTATTAGTCAAGCAATTAGGCAGGCAATTAGGCAGGTAATATAGCAGGCAATTATGCAGTTATTAGGCAAGCAATTAGGCAAGCAGGCAATTAGGCAAGCAGGCAATTAGGCAAGCAGGCAAATATGCAGGCAATTAAGCAGTTAATTAGGCAGGCAGGCAATTTGGCAGGTAATTAGGCAGGCAATTAGGAAGTAAATTAGGCTGGCAATTAGGCAGGCAATTAAGCAGGCAATAAGGCAGGCAATAAGGCAGTTTATTAGTCAAGCAATTAGGCAGGCAATTAGGCAGGTAATATAGCAGGCAATTATGCAGTTATTAGGCAAGCAATTAGGCAAGCAGGCAATTAGGCAAGCAGGCAAATATGCAGGCAATTAAGCAGTTAATTAGGCAGGCTATTAGGCAGTTAATTAGGCGGTCAATTAGGCAGGCAATTGGTCAGTTAATTAAGCAGTTAATTAGGCAGGCAATTGGGAAGTTAATTAGGCAGTTAATTAGGCAGGCAATTAAGCAGATAGTTAGGCAGTTAATTAGGCAGGCAATTAAGCAGATCATTTGGCAGTCAATTATGCAGATAATTAAGCAGGCAATTAGGCAGTTAATTAGGCGGTCAATAAGGCAGGCATTTGGCAGTTAATTAGGCAGTTAATAAGGCAGGCAATTGGTTAGTTAATTAGGCAGGCAATTAAGCAGATAATTAGGCATTTAATTAGGCAGGCAATTAAGCAGATAATTAGGCAGGCAATTAGGCAGATAATTAAGCAGGCAATTAGGCAGATAATTAGGCGGTCAATTAGGCAGGCAATTAGGCAGTTAATTAGGCGGTCAATTAGGCAGGCAATTAGGCAGTTAATTAGGCAGTTAATTAGGCTGGAAATTAAGCAGACTATTAGGCAGTTAATTAGGCAGGCAATTAAGCAGAAGATTAGGCAGGCAATTAGGCAGATAATTAAGCAGGCAATTAGGCGGTCAAAAAGGCAGGCAATTAGGCAGTTAATTAGGCAGTTAATTAGGCAGGCAATTGGGCAGTTAATTAGGCAGTTAATTAGACAGGCAAATTGGCATTTAATAAGGAAGTTAATTAGCAGGAAATTAAGCAGATAATTAGGCAGGCATGTAGGCAGGCAATTAGGCAGGCAATTATGCAGTTAATTAGGCAGGCAGTTAGGCAGGCACTTAGGCAGTTAATTAGGCAGTTAATTAGGCAGGCAATTGGGCAGTTAATTAGGCAGGTAATTGGGCAGGCAATTAGGCAGATAATTAGACAGGCAATTAGGCAGTTAATTAGGCAGGGTATTAAGCAGGCAATTAGGCAGACACTTAGGCAGTTAACTAGGCAGTTAATTAGGCAGGCAATTGGGCAGTTAATTAGGCAATTAATTAAGCAAGCAATTGGGCAGTTAATTAGGCAGTTTATTAGGCAGGCAATTAAGCTGATAATTAGGCAGGCAATTAGGCAGGCATTTAGGCAGGCAAATAGGCAGTTAATTAGGCAGGCAATTAGGCAGATATATGAGAAGGCAATCAGGCAGTTAATCAGGCAGGCAATTAGGCAGGCACTTAGGCAGTTAATTAGGCAGGCAATTAGGCAGTTAATAAGGCAGTTAATTAGGCAGGCAATTAGGCAGATAATTAGGCAGGCAATTAGGCTGGCAATTAGGCAGTAAATTAGGCAGTTAATTAGGCAGGCAATTAGGCAGATAATTAAGCAGGCAATTAGGCAGTTTATTTGTCAAGCAATTAGGCAGGCAATTAGGCAGGTAATTTAGCAGGCAATTATGCAGTTATTAGGCAAGCAATTAGGCAAGCAGGCAATTAGGCAAGCAGGCAAATAGCAGGCAATTAAGCAGTTAATTAGGCAGGCAGGCAATTTGGCAGGTAATTAGGCAGGCTATTAGGCAGTTAAATAGGCGGTCAATTAGGCAGGCAATTGGTCAGTTAATTAAGCAGTTAATTAGG
>NW_026962568.1:29696-38618 GCF_032445375.1 Bacillus rossius redtenbacheri | reverse complement strand
AATTGCCTGCCTAATTAACTGCCTAGTTAACTGCCTAAGTGTCTGCCTAATTGCCTGCTTAATACCCTGCCTAATTAACTGCCTAATTGCCTGTCTAATTATCTGCCTTATTGCCTGCCCAATTACCTGCCTAATTAACTGCCCAATTGCCTGCCTAATTAACTGCCTAATTAACTGCCTAAGTGCCTGCCTAACTGCCTGCCTAATTAATTGCCTAATTGCCTGCCTAATTGCCTGCCTACATGCCTGCCTAATTATCTGCTTAATTTCCTGCCTAATTAACTTCCTTATTAAATGCCAATTTGCCTGTCTAATTAACTGCCTAATTAACTGCCCAATTGCCTGTCTAATTAACTGCCTAATTAACTGCCTAATTGCCTGCCTTTTTGACCGCCTAATTGCCTGCTTAATTATCTGCCTAATTGCCTGCCTAATCATCTGCTTAATTGCCTGCCTAATTAACTGCCTAATAGTCTGCTTAATTTCCAGCCTAATTAACTGCCTAATTAACTGCCTAAATCCTGCCTAATTGACCGCCTAATTAACTGCCTAATTGCCTGCCTAATTGACCGCCTAATTAACTGCCTAATTGCCTGCTTAATTATCTGCCTAATTGCCTGCCTAATTATCTGCTTAATTGCCTGCCTAATTAAATGCCTAATTATCTGCTTAATTGCCTGCCTAATTAACTAACCAATTGCCTGCCTTATTAACTGCCTAATTAACTGCCAAATGCCTGCCTTATTGACCGCCTAATTAACTGCCTAATTGCCTGCTTAATTATCTGCATAATTGACTGCCAAATGATCTGCTTAATTGCCTGCCTAATTAACTGCCTAACTATCTGCTTAATTGCCTGCCTAATTAACTGCCTAATTAACTTCCCAATTGCCTGCCTAATTAACTGCTTAATTAACTGACCAATTGCCTGCCTAATTGACCGCCTAATTAACTGCCTAATAGCCTGCCTAATTACCTGCCAAATTGCCTGCCTGCCTAATTAACTGCTTAATTGCCTGCATATTTGCCTGCTTGCCTAATTGCCTGCTTGCCTAATTGCTTGCCTAATAACTGCATAATTGCCTGCTAAATTACCTGCCTAATTGCCTGCCTAATTGCTTGACTAATAAACTGCCTAATTGCCTGCTTAATTATCTGCCTAATTGCCTGCCTAATTGCCTGCTTAATTATCTGCCTAATTGCCTGCCTAATTAACTGCCTAATTGACTGCCTAATTGCCAGCCTAATTGCCTGCCTAATTATCTGCCTAATTGCCTGCCTAATTAACTGCCTTATTAACTGCCTAATTGCCTGCCTAATTAACTGCCTAAGTGCCTGCCTAATTGCCTGCCTGATTAACTGCCTGATTGCCTTCTCATATATCTGCCTAATTGCCTGCCTAATTAACTGCCTATTTGCCTGCCTAAATGCCTGCCTAATTGCCTGCCTAATTATCTGCTTAATTGCCTGCCTAATAAACTGCCTAATTAACTGCTCAATTGCTTGCTTAATTAACTGCCTAATTAACTGCCCAATTGCCTGCCTAATTAACTGCCTAGTTAACTGCCTAAGTGTCTGCCTAATTGCCTGCTTAATACCCTGCCTAATTAACTGCCTAATTGCCTGTCTAATTATCTGCCTTGTTGCCTGCCCAATTACCTGCCTAATTAACTGCCCAATTGCCTGCCTAATTAACTGCCTAATTAACTGCCTAAGTGCCTGCCTAACTGCCTGCCTAATTAATTGCCTAATTGCCTGCCTAATTGCCTGCCTACATGCCTGCCTAATTATCTGCTTAATTTCCTGCCTAAATAACTTCCTTATTAAATGCCAATTTGCCTGTCTAATTAACTGCCTAATTAACTGCCCAATTGCCTGCCTAATTAACTGCCTAATTAACTGCCTAATTGCCTGCCTTTTTGACCGCCTAATTGCCTGCTTAATTATCTGCCTAATTGCCTGCCTAATCTTCTGCTTAATTGCCTGCCTAATTAACTGCCTAATAGTCTGCTTAATTTCCAGCCTAATTAACTGCCTAATTAACTGCCTAATTGCCTGCCTAATTGACCGCTTAATTAACTGCCTAATTGCCTGCCTAATTGACCGCCTAATTAACTGCCTAATTGCCTGCTTAATTATCTGCTTTATTGCCTGCCTAATTATCTGCTTAATTGCCTGCCTAATTAAATGCCTAATTATCTGCTTAATTGCCTGCCTAATTAACTAACCAATTGCCTGCCTTATTAACTGCCTAATTAACTGCCAAATGCCTGCCTTATTGACCGCCTAATTAACTGCCTAATTGCCTGCTTAATTATCTGCATAATTGACTGCCAAATGATCTGCTTAATTGCCTGCCTAATTAACTGCCTAACTATCTGCTTAATTGCCTGCCTAATTAACTTCCCAATTGCCTGCCTAATTAACTGCTTAATTAACTGACCAATTGCCTGCCTAATTGACCGCCTAATTAACTGCCTAATAGCCTGCCTAATTACCTGCCAAATTGCCTGCCTGCCTAATTAACTGCTTAATTGCCTGCATATTTGCCTGCTTGCCTAATTGCCTGCTTGCCTAATTGCTTGCCTAATAACTGCATAATTGCCTGCTATATTACCTGCCTAATTTCTTGACTAATAAACTGCCTTATTGCCTGCCTTATTGCCTGCTTAATTGCCTGCCTAATTGCCAGCCTAATTTACTTCCTAATTGCCTGCCTAATTGCCTGCCTAATAAACTGCCTAATTGCCTGCCTTATTATGTGCCTATTTGCCTGCCTAATTAACTGCCTAAGTGCCTGCCTAATTGCCTGCCTAATTAACTGCCCAATTGCCTGCCTAATTGACCGCTTAATTAACTGCCTAATTGCCTGCTTAATTATCTGCCTAATTACCTGCCTAATTGCCTGCCTTATTATGTGCCTAATTGCCTGCCTTATTAACTGCCTAAGTGCCTGCCTAATTGCCTGCCTAATTAACTGCCCAATTGCCTGCCTAATTGACCGCTTAATTAACTGCCTAATTGCCTGCTTAATTATCTGCCTAATTACCTGCCTAATTGCCTGCCTAATTGCCTGCCTATTTATCTGCTTAATTGCCTGCCTATATAACTGCCTAATTAACTGCCCAATTGCCTGCCTAATTAACTGCCTAATTAACTGCCCAATTGCCTGCCTAATTAACTGCCTAAGTGCCTGCCTAATTGCCTGCCTAATTAACTGCCTGATTGCCTTCTCATATATCTGCCTAATTGCCTGCCTAATTGCCTGCTTAATTGCCTGCCTAATTGCCTGCCTAATTATCTGCTTAATTGCCTGCCTAATTAACTGCCTAATTATCTGCCTAATTGCCTGCCTAATCATCTGCTTAATTGCCTGCCTAATTAACTGCCTAATAGTCTGCTTAATTTCCAGCCTAATTAACTGCCTAATTAACTGCCTAATTGCCTGCCTAATTGACCGCCTAATTAACTGCCTAATTGCCTGCCTAATTGACCGCCTAATTAACTGCCTAATTGCCTGCTTAATTATCTGCCTAATTGCCTGCCTAATTATCTGCTTAATTGCCTGCCTAATTAAATGCCTAATTATCTGCTTAATTGCCTGCCTAATTAACTAACCAATTGCCTGCCTTATTAACTGCCTAATTAACTGCCAAATGCCTGCCTTATTGACCGCCTAATTAACTGCCTTATTGCCTGCTTAATTATCTGCATAATTGACTGCCAAATGATCTGCTTAATTGCCTGCCTAATTAACTGCCTAACTATCTGCTTAATTGCCTGCCTAATTAACTGCCTAATTAACTTCCCAATTGCCTGCCTAATTAACTGCTTAATTAACTGACCAATTGCCTGCCTAATTGACCGCCTAATTAACTGCCTAATAGCCTGCCTAATTACCTGCCAAATTGCCTGCATGCCTAATTAACTGCTTAATTGCCTGCATATTTGCCTGCTTGCCTATTTGCCTGCTTGCCTAATTGCTTGCCTAATAACTGCATAATTGCCTGCTATATTACCTGCCTAATTGCCTGCCTAATTGCTTGACTAATAAACTGCCTTATTGCCTGCCTTATTGCCTGCTTAATTGCCTGCCTAATTGCCAGCCTAATTTACTTCCTAATTGCCTGCCTAATTGCCTGCCTAATTAACTGCCTAATTGCCTGCCTTATTATGTGCCTAATTGCCTACCTAATTAACTGCCTAAGTGCCTGCCTAATTGCCTGCCTAATTAACTGCCCAATTGCCTGCCTAATTGACCGCTTAATTAACTGCCTAATTGCCTGCTTAATTATCTGCCTAATTAACTGCCTAATTGCCTGCCTAATTGCCTGCCTACATGCCTGCCTAATTATCTGCTTAATTTCCTGCCTAATTAACTTCCTTATTAAATGCCAATTTGCCTGTCTAATTAACTGCCTAATTAACTGCCCAATTGCTGCCTAATTAACTGCCTAATTAACTGCCTAATTGCCTGCCTTATTGACCGCCTAATTGCCTGCTTAATTATCTGCCTAATTGCCTGCCTAATCATCTGCTTAATTACCTGCCTAATTAAATGCCAAATTATCTGCTTAATTGCCTGCCTAATTAACTGCCCAATTGCCAGCTTAATTTACTTCCTAATTGCCTGCCTAATTGCCTGTCTAATTAACTGCCTAATTGCCTGTTTTATTATGTGCCTAATTGCCTGCCTAATTAACTGCCTAATTGCCTGCCTAATCATCTGCTTAATTGCCTGCCTAATTAACTGCCTAATAGTCTGCTTAATTTCCAGCCTAATTAACTGCCTAATTAACTGCCTAAATCCTGCCTAATTGACCGCCTAATTAACTGCCTAATTGCCTGTCTAATTGACCGCCTAATTAACTGCCTAATTGCCTGCTTAATTATCCGCCTAATTGCCTGCCTAATTATCTGCTTAATTGCCTGCCTAATTAAATGCCTAATTATCTGCTTAATTGCCTGCCTAATTAACAAATAATTGCCTGCCTTATTAACTGCCTAATTAACTGCCAAATGCCTGCCTTATTGACCGCCTAATTAACTGCCTAATTGCCTGCTTAATTATCTGCATAATTGACTGCCAAATGATCTGCTTAATTGCCTGCCTAATTAACTGCCTAACTATCTGCTTAATTGCCTGCCTAATTAACTGCCTAATTAACTTCCCAATTGCCTGCCTAATTAACTGCTTAATTAACTGACCAATTGCCTGCCTAATTGACCGCCTAATTAACTGCCTAATAGCCTGCCTAATTACCTGCCAAATTGCCTGCCTGCCTAATTAACTGCTTAATTGCCTGCATATTTGCCTGCTTGCCTAATTGCCTGCCTGCCTAATTGCTTGCCTAATAACTGCATAATTGCCTGCTAAATTACCTGCCTAATTGCCTGCCTAATTGCTTGACTAATAAACTGCCTAATTGCCTGCTTAATTATCTGCCTAATTGCCTGCCTAATTGCCTGCTTAATTGCCTGCCTAATTGCCTGCCTAATTATCTGCTTAATTGCCTGCCTAATTAACTGCCTAATTATCTGCCTAATTGCCTGCCTAATCATCTGCTTAATTGCCTGCCTAATTAACTGCCTAATAGTCCTGCTTAATTTCCAGCCTAATTAACTGCCTAATTAACTGCCTAAATCCTGCCTAATTGACCGCCTAATTAACTGCTTAATTGCCTGCCTAATTAACTGCCTAACTATCTGCTTAATTGCCTGCCTAATTAACTGCCTAATTAACTTCCCAATTGCCTGCCTAATTAACTGCTTAATTAACTGACCAATTGCCTGCCTAATTGACCGCCTAATTAACTGCCTAATAGCCTGCCTAATTACCTGCCAAATTGCCTGCCTGCCTAATTAACTGCTTAATTGCCTGCATATTTGCCTGCTTGCCTAATTGCCTGCTTGCCTAATTGCTTGCCTAATAACTGCATAATTGCCTGCTAAATTACCTGCCTAATTGCCTGCCTAATTGCTTGACTAATAAACTGCCTAATTGCCTGCTTAATTATCTGCCTAATTGCCTGCCTAATTGACTGCCTAATTGCCAGCCTAATTGCCTGTTTAATTATCTGCCTAATTGCCTGCCTAATTAACTGCCTTATTAACTGCCTAATTGCCTGCCTAATTAACTGCCTAAGTGCCTGCCTAATTGCCTGCCTGATTAACTGCCTGATTGCCTTCTCATATATCTGCCTAATTGCCTGCCTAATTAACTGCCTATTTGCCTGCCTAAATGCCTGCCTAATTGCCTGCCTAATTATCTGCTTAATTGCCTGCCTAATAAACTGCCTAATTAACTGCCCCAATTGCTTGCTTAATTAACTGCCTAATTAACTGCCCAATTGCCTGCCTAATTAACTGCCTAGTTAACTGCCTAAGTGTCTGCCTAATTGCCTGCTTAATACCCTGCCTAATTAACTGCCTAATTGCCTGTCTAATTATCTGCCTTATTGCCTGCCCAATTACCTGCCTAATTAACTGCCCAATTGCCTGCCTAATTAACTGCCTAATTAACTGCCTAAGTGCCTGCCTAACTGCCTGCCTAATTAATTGCCTAATTGCCTGCCTAATTGCCTGCCTACATGCCTGCCTAATTATCTGCTTAATTTCCTGCCTAATTAACTTCCTTATTAAATGCCAATTTGCCTGTCTAATTAACTGCCTAATTAACTGCCCAATTGCCTGTCTAATTAACTGCCTAATTAACTGCCTAATTGCCTGCCTTTTTGACCGCCTAATTGCCTGCTTAATTATCTGCCTAATTGCCTGCCTAATCATCTGCTTAATTGCCTGCCTAATTAACTGCCTAATAGTCTGCTTAATTTCCAGCCTAATTAACTGCCTAATTAACTGCCTAAATCCTGCCTAATTGACCGCCTAATTAACTGCCTAATTGCCTGCCTAATTGACCGCCTAATTAACTGCCTAATTGCCTGCTTAATTATCTGCCTAATTGCCTGCCTAATTATCTGCTTAATTGCCTGCCTAATTAAATGTCTAATTATCTGCTTAATTGCCTGCCTAATTAACTAACCAATTGCCTGCCTTATTAACTGCCTAATTAACTGCCAAATGCCTGCCTTATTGACCGCCTAATTAACTGCCTAATTGCCTGCTTAATTATCTGCATAATTGACTGCCAAATGATCTGCTTAATTGCCTGCCTAATTAACTGCCTAACTATCTGCTTAATTGCCTGCCTAAATAACTGCCTAATTAACTTCCCAATTGCCTGCCTAATTAACTGCTTAATTAACTGACCAATTGCCTGCCTAATTGACCGCCTAATTAACTGCCTAATAGCCTGCCTAATTACCTGCCAAATTGCCTGCCTGCCTAATTAACTGCTTAATTGCCTGCATATTTGCCTGCTTGCCTAATTGCCTGCTTGCCTAATTGCTTGCCTAATAACTGCATAATTGCCTGCTAAATTACCTGCCTAATTGCCTGCCTAATTGCTTGACTAATAAACTGCCTAATTGCCTGCTTAATTATCTGCCTAATTGCCTGCCTAATTAACTGCCTAATTGACTGCCTAATTGCCAGCCTAATTGCCTGCCCTAATTATCTGCCTAATTGCCTGCCTAATTAACTGCCTTATTAACTGCCTAATTGCCTGCCTAATTAACTGCCTAAGTGCCTGCCTAATTGCCTGCCTGATTAACTGCCTGATTGCCTTCTCATATATCTGCCTAATTGCCTGCCTAATTAACTGCCTATTTGCCTGCCTAAATGCCTGCCTAATTGCCTGCCTAATTATCTGCTTAATTGCCTGCCTAATAAACTGCCTAATTAACTGCTCAATTGCTTGCTTAATTAACTGCCTAATTAACTGCCCAATTGCCTGCCTAATTAACTGCCTAGTTAACTGCCTAAGTGTCTGCCTAATTGCCTGCTTAATACCCTGCCTAATTAACTGCCTAATTGCCTGTCTAATTATCTGCCTTATTGCCTGCCCAATTACCTGCCTAATTAACTGCCCAATTGCCTGCCTAATTAACTGCCTAATTAACTGCCTAAGTGCCTGCCTAACTGCCTGCCTAATTAATTGCCTAATTGCCTGCCTAATTGCCTGCCTACATGCCTGCCTAATTATCTGCTTAATTTCCTGCCTAAATAACTTCCTTATTAAATGCCAATTTGCCTGTCTAATTAACTGCCTAATTAACTGCCCAATTGCCTGCCTAATTAACTGCCTAATTAACTGCCTAATTGCCTGCCTTTTTGACCGCCTAATTGCCTGCTTAATTATCTGCCTAATTGCCTGACTAATCTTCTGCTTAATTGCCTGCCTAATTAACTGCCTAATAGTCTGCTTAATTTCCAGCCTAATTAACTGCCTAATTAACTGCCTAATTGCCTGCCTTATTGACCGCTTAATTAACTGCCTAATTGCCTGCCTAATTGACCGCCTAATTAACTGCCTAATTGCCTGCTTAATTATCTGCTTTATTGCCTGCCTAATTATCTGCTTAATTGCCTGCCTAATTAAATGCCTAATTATCTGCTTAATTGCCTGCCTAATTAACTAACCAATTGCCTGCCTTATTAACTGCCTAATTAACTGCCAAATGCCTGCCTTATTGACCGCCTAATTAACTGCCTAATTGCCTGCTTAATTATCTGCATAATTGACTGCCAAATGATCTGCTTAATTGCCTGCCTAATTAACTGCCTAACTATCTGCTTAATTGCCTGCCTAATTAACTTCCCAATTGCCTGCCTAATTAACTGCTTAATTAACTGACCAATTGCCTGCCTAATTGACCGCCTATTAACTGCCTAATAGCCTGCCTAATTACCTGCCAAATTGCCTGCCTGCCTAATTAACTGCTTAATTGCCTGCATATTTGCCTGCTTGCCTAATTGCCTGCTTGCCTAATTGCTTGCCTAATAACTGCATAATTGCCTGCT
>NW_026962568.1:23092-29196 GCF_032445375.1 Bacillus rossius redtenbacheri | reverse complement strand
AGGCAATTAGGCAGGAAATTTAGCAGGCAATTATGCAGTTATTAGGCAAGCAATTAGGCAAGCAGGCAATTAGGCAAGCAGGCAAATAAGCAGGCAATTAAGCAGTTAATTAGGCAGGCAGGCTATTTGGCAGGTAATTAGGCAGGCTATTAGGCAGTTAATTAGGCGGTCAATTAGGCAGGCAATTGGTCAGTTAATTAGGCAGTTAATTAGGCAGGCAATTAAGCATATAATTAGGGAGTTAATTAGGCAGGCAATTAAGCAGATGATTAGGCAGGCAATTAGGCAGATAATTAAGCAGGCAATTAGGCAGTTTAATTAGGCGGTTATTAGGCAGGCAATTAGGCAGTTAATTAGGCAGTTAATTAGGCAGGCAATTAGGCAGTTAATTAGGCGGTTAATTAGACAGGCAATTAGGCATTTAATTAGGCAGTTAATTATGCAGGCAATTGTGCATTTAATAAGGTAGTTAATAAGGCAGGCATTTAGGCAGGCAATTAGGCATTTAATTAGGCAGGCAATAAGGCAGATAATTAAGCAGGCAATCAGGCAGTTAATTAGGCAGGCAATTAGGCAGACACTTAAGCAGTTAATTAGGCAGTAAATTAGGCAGGCAATTTGGCAGTTAATTATGCAGTTAATTAGGCAGGCAATTGGGCATTTAATTAGGCAGTTAATTAGGCAGGCAATTAAGCAGATAATTAGGCAGTTAATTAGGCCAGAAATTAAGCAGATATTTAGGCAGGCAATTAGGCAGATAATTAAGCAGGCAATAACGCAGTTAATTAGGCGGTCAATTAGGCAGGCAATTAGGCAGTTAATTAGGCAGTTAATTAAGCAGGAAATTGGGCAGTTAATTAGGCAGTTAATTAGGCAGGCAATTAAGCAGATAATTAGGCAGTTAATTAGGCAGGCAATTAACCAGATAATTAGGCAGGCAATTAGGCAGATAATTAAGCAGGCAATTAGGCAGTTAATTAAAAGGTCAATTAGGCAGGCAATTTGGCATTTAATTAGGCAGTTAATTAGGCAGGAAATTGTGCAGTTAATTAGGCAGGCCATTGGGCAGGCAATAAGGCAGTTAATTAGACAGGAAATTAGGCAGCAATCGGGAAGGCAATTAAGCAGGCAAATAGGCAGGCAATAAGGCAGTTAATTTGACAGGCATTTAGGCAGGTAATTAGGTAGTAATTAGGCAAGCAATTAGGCAGGCAGGCAATTAGGCAGGCAGGCAATTAGGCAGACAGGCAATTAGACAGGCAATTAAGCAGTTTATTAGGAAGGCAGTCAATTAGGCAGGCACTTAGGCAGTTAATTAGGGCAGGCAATTGGGCAGTTAATTAGGCAGTTAATTAGGCAGGCAATTGGGCAGTTAATTAGGCAGTTATATAGGCAGGCAATTAAGCAGATAAATAGGCAGGCAATTAGGCAGGCAATTAGGCAGGTAATTAGGCAGATAATTAAGCATGCAATTAGGCAGTTAATTAAGCGGTCAATTAGGCAGGCAATTGGGCAGTTAATTAGGCAGGCAATTAGGCAGGCACTTAGGCAGTTAATTAGGCAGGCAATTAGGCACATAATAAGGCAGGCAATTAGGCAGTTAATTAGGCAGGCAATTAGGCAGGCAATTAGGAAGTAAATTAGGCTGGCAATTAGGCAGGCAATTAAGCAGGCAATAAGGCAGGCAATAAGGCAGTTTATTAGTCAAGCAATTAGGCAGGCAATTAGGCAGGTAATATAGCAGGCAATTATGCAGTTATTAGGCAAGCAATTAGGCAAGCAGGCAATTAGGCAAGCAGGCAAATATGCAGGCAATTAAGCAGTTAATTAGGCAGGCAGGCAATTTGGCAGGTAATTAGGCAGGCTATTAGGCAGTTAATTAGGCGGTCAATTAGGCAGGCAATTGGTCAGTTAATTAAGCAGTTAATTAGGCAGGCAATTGGGAAGTTAATTAGGCAGTTAATTAGGCAGGCAATTAAGCAGATAGTTAGGCAGTTAATTAGGCAGGCAATTAAGCAGATCATTTGGCAGTCAATTATGCAGATAATTAAGCAGGCAATTAGGCAGTTAATTAGGCGGTCAATAAGGCAGGCATTTGGCAGTTAATTAGGCAGTTAATAAGGCAGGCAATTGGTTAGTTAATTAGGCAGGCAATTAAGCAGATAATTAGGCATTTTAATTAGGCAGTCAATTAAGCAGATAATTAGGCAGGCAATTAGGCAGATAATTAAGCAGGCAATTAGGCAGTTAATTAGGCGGTCAATTAGGCAGGCAATTAGGCAGTTATATAGGCGGTCAATTAGGCAGGCAATTAGGCAGTTAATTAGGCAGTTAATTAGGCTGGAAATTAAGCAGACTATTAGGCAGTTAATTAGGCAGGCAATTAAGCAGATGATTAGGCAGGCAATTAGGCAGATAATTAAGCAGGCAATTAGGCGGTCAATAAGGCAGGCAATTAGGCAGTTAATTAGGCAGTTAATTAGGCAGCAATTGGGCAGTTAATTAGCAGTTAATTAGACAGGCAAATTGGCATTTAATAAGGAAGTTAATTAGGCAGGAAATTAAGCAGATAATTAGGCAGGCATGTAGGCAGGCAATTAGGCAGGCAATTAGGCAGTTAATTAGGCAGATAATTAAGCAGGCAATTAGGCAGTTAATTAAGCGGTCAATTAGGCAGGCAATTGGGCAGTTAATTAGGCAGGCAATTAGGCAGGCACTTAGGCAGTTAATTAGGCAGGCAATTAGGCACATAATAAGAAAGGCAATTAGGCAGTTAATTAGGCAGGCAATTAGGCAGGCAATTAGGAAGTAAATTAGGCTGGCAATTAGGCAGGCAATTAAGCAGGCAATAAGGCAGGCAATAAGGCAGTTTATTAGTCAAGCAATTAGGCAGGCAATTAGGCAGGTAATATAGCAGGCAATTATGCAGTTATTAGGCAAGCAATTAGGCAAGCAGGCAATTAGGCAAGCAGGCAAATATGCAGGCAATTAAGCAGTTAATTAGGCAGGCAGGCAATTTGGCAGGTAATTAGGCAGGCTATTAGGCAGTTAATAAGCGCTCAATTAGGCAGGCAATTGGTCAGTTAATTAAGCAGTTAATTAGGCAGGCAATTGGGAAGTTAATTAGGCAGTTAATTAGGCAGGCAATTAAGCAGATAGTTAGGCAGTTAAATAGGCAGGCAATTAAGCAGATCATTTGGCAGTCAATTATGCAGATAATTAAGCAGGCAATTAGCAGTTTATTAGGCGGTCAATAAGGCAGGCATTTGGCAGTTAATTAGGCGGTCTATTAGGCAGGCAATTAGGCAGTTAATTAGGCAGTTAATTAGGCTGGAATTAAGCAGACTATTAGGCAGTTAATTAGGCAGGCAATTAAGCAGATGATTAGGCAGGCAATTAGGCAGATAATTAGGCAGTTAATTAGGCAGGCAATTAAGCAGATAATTAGGCAGGCAATTAGGCAGGCAATGAAGCAGGCAATTAGGCAGGCAATTAGGCAGATATATGAGAAGGCAATCAGGCAGTTAATTAGGCAGGCAATTAGGCAGGCACTTAGGCAGTTAATTAGGCAGGCAATTGGGCAGTTAATTAGGCAGTTAATTAGGCAGGCAATTGGGCAGTTAATTAGGCAGTTATATAGGCAGGCAATTAAGCAGATAAATAGGCAGGCAATTAGGCAGGCAATTAGGCAGGTAATTAGGCAGATAATTAAGCAGGCAATTAGGCAGTTAATTAAGCGGTCAATTAGGCAGGCAATTGGGCAGTTAATTAGGCAGGCAATAAGGCAGGCACTTAGGCAGTTAATTAGGCAGGCAATTAGGCACATAATAAGGCAGGCAATTAGGCAGGTAATTAGGCAAATAATTAAGCAGGCAATTAGGCAGTTAATTAAGTGGTCAATTAGGCAGGCAATTGGGCAGTTAATTAGGCAGGCAATTAGGCAGGCACTTAGGCAGTTAATTAGGCAGGCAATTAGGCACATAATAAGGCAGGCAATTAGGCAGTTAATTAGGCAGGCAATTAGGAAGTAAATTAGGCTGGCAATTAGGCAGGCAATTAAGCAGGCAATAAGGCAGGCAATAAGGCAGTTTATTAGTCAAGCAATTAGGCAGGCAATTAGGCAGGTAATATAGCAGGCAATTATGCAGTTATTAGGCCAGCAATTAGGCAAGCAGGCAATTAGGCAAGCAGGCAAATATGCAGGCAATTAAGCAGTTAATTAGGCAGGCAGGCAATTTGGCAGGTAATTAGGCAGGCTATTAGGCAGTTAATTAGGCGGTCAATTAGGCAGGCAATTGGTCAGTTAATTAAGCATTTAATTAGGCAGGCAATTGGGAAGTTAATTAGGCAGTTAATTAGGCAGGCAATTAAGCAGATAGTTAGGCAGTTAATTAGGCAGGCAATTAAGCAGATCATTTGGCAGTCAATTATGCAGATAATTAAGCAGGCAATTAGGCAGTTAATTAGGCGGTCAATAAGGCAGGCATTTGGCAGTTAATTAGGCAGTTAATAAGGCAGGCAATTGGTTAGTTAATTAGGCAGGCAATTAAGCAGATAATTAGGCATTTAATTAGGCAGGCAATTAAGCAGATAATTAGGCAGGCAATTAGGCAGATAATTAACAGGCAATTAGGCAGTTAATTAGGCGGTCAATTAGGCAGGCAATAAAGCAGTTAATTAGGCGGTCAATTAGGCAGGCAATTAGGCAGTTAATTAGGCAGTTAATTAGGCTGGAAATTAAGCAGACTATTAGGCAGTTAATTAGGCAGGCGATTAAGCAGATGATTAGGCAGGCAATTAGGCAGATAATTAAGCAGGCAATTAGGCGGTCAATAAGGCAGGCAATTAGGCAGTTAATTAGGCAGTTAATTAGGCAGGCAATTGGGCAGTTAATTAGGCAGTTAATTAGACATCCAAATTGGCATTTAATAAGGAAGTTAATTAGGCAGGAAATTAAATAGATAATTAGGCAGGCATGTAGGCAGGCAATTAGGCAGGCAATTAGGCAGTTAATTAGGCAGGCAGTTAGGCAGGCACTTAGGCAGTTAATTAGGCAGTTAATTAGACATCCAAATTGGCATTTAATAAGGAAGTTAATTAGGCAGGAAATTAAATAGATAATTAGGCAGGCATGTAGGCAGGCAATTAGGCAGGCAATTAGGCAGTTAATTAGGCAGGCAGTTAGGCAGGCACTTAGGCAGTTAATTAGGCAGTTAATTAGGCAGGCAATTGGGCAGTTAATTAGGCAGGTAATTGGGCAGGCAATAAGGCAGATAATTAGACAGGCAATTAGGCAGTTAATTAGGCAGGGTATTAAGCAGGCAATTAGGCAGGCACTTAGGCAGTTAACTAGGCAGTTAATTAGGCAGGCAATTGGGCAGTTAATTAGGCAGTTAATTAAGCAAGCAATTGGGCAGTTAATTAGGCAGTTTATTAGGCAGGCAATTAAGCAGATAATTAGGCAGGCAATTAGGCAGGCATTTAGGCAGGCAAATATGCAGTTAATTAGGCAGGCAATTAGGCAGATATATGAGAAGGCAATCAGGCAGTTAATCAGGCAGGCAATTAGGCAGGCACTTAGGCAGTTAATTAGGCAGGCAATTAGGCAGTTAATAAGGCAGTTAATTAGGCAGGCAATTAGGCAGATAATTAGGCAGGCAATTAGGCTGGCAATTAGGCAGTCAATTAGGCAGTTAATTAGGCAGACAATTAGGCAGATAATTAAGCAGGCAATTAGGCAGTTTATTAGTCAAGCAATTAGGCAGGCAATTAGGCAGGAAATTTAGCAGGCAATTATGCAGTTATTAGGCAAGCAATTAGGCAAGCAGCAATTAGGCAAGCAGGCAAATAAGCAGGCAATTAAGCAGTTAATTAGGCAGGCAGGCTATTTGGCAGGTAATTAGGCAGGCTATTAGGCAGTTAATTAGGCGGTCAATTAGGCAGGCAATTGGTCAGTTAATTAGGCAGTTAATTAGGCAGGCAATTAAGCATATAATTAGGCAGTTAATTAGGCAGGCAATTAAGCAGATGATTAGGCAGGCAATTAGGCAGATAATTAAGCAGGCAATTAGGCAGTTAATTAGGCGGTTATTAGGCAGGCAATT
>NW_026962568.1:13693-22592 GCF_032445375.1 Bacillus rossius redtenbacheri | reverse complement strand
AACTGCATAATTAACTGCCTAATTCCCTGACAAAATGACCGCCTAATTAACTGCCTAATTGCCTGCCTTATTGTATGCCTAATAGCCTGCCTAATTGCCTGCCTAATTACCTGCCAAATTGCCTGCTTGCCTAATAAACTGCTTAATTGCCTGCCTAATTGCCTGCCTTCCTAATTGCCTGCCTGCCTAATTGCCTGCCTAATTGCCTGCCTAATTGCCTGCCTAATTGACCGCCTAATTAACTGCCTAATTACCAGCTTAATTATCTGCCTAATTGCCTGCCTAATTATCTGCTTAATTGCCTGCCTCATTAACTGCTTAATTATATGCCTAATTGCCTGCCTAATTGCCTGCCTAAATTACTACCTAATAAACTGCACAATTGCCTGCCTAATTAAATGCCTAATTAAATGCCTAATTGCCTGTCTAATTAACCGCCTAATTAACCGTCTAATTGCCTGCCTAATAAACTGCCTAATTAACTGACTAATTGCCTGCCTAATTGACCGCCTAATTAACTGCCTAATTGCCTGCTTATTATCTGCCTAATTGCCTGCCTAATTATCTGCTTAATTGCCTGCCTAACTAAATGCCTAATTATCTGCTCAATTGCCTGCCTAATTAACCGCCCAATTGCCTGCCTAATTAACTGCTTAATTAAATGCCTAATTACCTGTCTTATTAACTGCCTAATTAACTGCCCAATTGCCTGCCTAATTATCTGCTTAATTGCCTGCCTAATTAAATGCCTAATTGGCTGCCTAATTAACTGCATAATTAACTGCCCAATTGCCGGCCTAAAAGACCACCTAATTAGGTGCCTTATTGCCTGCCTAATTGCCTGCTTAATTATCTGCCTAATAGCCTGCCTAATTGCCTGCCTTATTACCTGCCAAATTGACTGCCTTCCTAATAAACTGCTTAATTGCCTGACTAATTGCCTGCCTGCCTAATTGCCTGTCTGCCTAATTGCCTGCCTAATTTCCTGCCTGCCTAATTGCTTGCCTAATTACTACCTAATTGCCTGCCTAAATGCCTGTCAAATTAACTGCCTTATTGCCTGCCTATATGCCTGCTTAATTGCCTTCCCAATTGCCTGCCTAATTGCCTGTTTAATTAACTGCCTTATTGCCTGCCCAATGGCCTGCCTAATTAACTGCACAATTGCCTGCCTAATTAACTGCCTAATTAAATGCCTAATTGCCTGCCTAATTGACCTTTTAATTAACTGCCTAATTGCCTGCTTAATTATCTGCCTAATTGCCTGCCTAATTATCTGGTTAATTGCCTGCCTAATAAACTGCCTAATTATCTGCTTAATTGCCTGCCTAATTAACTGCCTAATTAACTGCCCAATTGCCTGCCTAATTAACTTCCTAATTAACTGCCAAATTGCCTGCCTAATTCACTGCCTAATTAACTGCTTAAGTGTCTGCCTAATTGCCTGCCTAATTAACTGCCTGATTGCCTGCTTAATTATCTGCCTAATTGCCTGCCTAAGTGCCTGCCTAATTGCCTGCCTAATTGCCTGCCTAATTGCCAGCCTATTTGCCTGCCTAATTAACTGCCTGATTGCCTGCTTAATTATCTGCCTAATTGCCTGCCTAATTAACTGCCTAATTGCCCGCCTAATTCAATACCTAATTAACTGCACAATTGCCTGCCTAATTAACTGCCTAATTAAATGCCTAATTTCCTGTATAATTAACCGCCTAATTAACCGCCTAATTAACCGCCTAATTGCCTGCCTAATTAACTGCCTAATTAACTGCCTAATTCCCTGACAAAATGACCGCCTAATTAACTGCCTAATTGCCTGCCTTATTGTATGCCTAATAGCCTGCATAATTGTTTGCCTAATTACCTGCCAAATTTCCTGCTTGCCTAATAAACTTCTTAATTGCCTGCCTAATTGCCTGCCTAATTGCCTGCCTAATTGACCGCCTAATTAACTGCCTAATTACCAGCTTAATTATCTGCCTAATTGCCTGCCTAATTATCTGCTTAATTGCCTGCCTTATTAACTGCTTAATTATATGCCTAATTGCCTGCCTAATTGCCTGCTTAATTTACTACCTAATAAACTGCACAATTGCCTGCCTAATTAAATGCCTTATTAAATGCCTAATTGCCTGTCTAATTAACCGCCTAATTAACCATCTAATTGCCTGCCTAATAAACTGCCTAATTAACTGACTAATTGCCTGCCTAATTGACCGCCTAATTAACTGCCCAAATGCCTGCCTAATTAACTGCTTAATTAAATGCCTAATTCCTGTCTAATTAACTGCCTAATTAACTGCCCAATTGCCTGCCTAATTATATGCCTAATTAACTGCCCAATTGCCTGCCTAATTGCCTGCCTAATTAACTGCTTAATTGCCTGCCTAATAAAATGCCTAATTATCTGCTCAATTGCCTGCCTAATTAACTGCCCAATTGCCTGCCTAATTGCCTGCCTAATTAACTGCCTGATTGCCTGCTTAATTATCTGCCTAATTGCCTGCAAATTAACTACCTAATTGCCTGCCTAATTGCCTGTCTAATTATCTACCTAATTAACTGCACACTTGCCTGCCTAATTAACGGCCTAATTAAATGCCTAATTGCCTGCCTAATTAACTGCCTAATTGCCTGCTTAATTATCTGCCTAATTGCCTGCCTAATTATCTGCTTTATTGCCTGCCTAATTAACTGCCTAATTATCTGCCTAATTGCCTTCCTAATTAACTGCCTAATTAACTGCCCAATTGCCTGCCTTATTACCTGCCAAATTGACTGCCTTCGTAATAAACTGCCTTATTGCCTGCCTATTTGCCTGCTTAATTGCCTTCCCAATTGCCTGCCTAATTGCCTGTCTAATTAACTGCCTTATTGCCTGCCCAATGGCCTGCCTAATTAACTGCACAATTGCCTGCCTAGTTAACTGCCTAATTAAATGCCTAATTGCCTGCCTAATTGACCTTTTAATTAACTGCCTAATTGTCTGCCTAATTAACTGCCTAATTAACTGCCAAATTGCCTGCCTAATTAACTGCCTAATTAACTGCCCAATTGCCTGTCTAATTAACCGCCTAATTAACTGCCTAATTGCCTGCCTAATTAACTGCCTAATTAACTGCCTAATTGCCTGCCTAATTAACCGCCTAATTAACTGCCTAATTGCCTGCTTAATTATCTGCCTAATTGCCTGCCTTATCATCTGCTTAATTGCCTGCCTAATTAACTGCCTAATTATATTCTTAAATGCCTGCCTAATTAACTGCCTAAATAACTGCCCAATTGCCTGCCTAATTACCTGCCTAATTAACTGCCCAATTGCCTGCCTAATTGACCGCCTAATTAACTGCCTAATTTCCTGCTTAATTATCTTTCTAATTGCCTGCCGAATTAACTGCCTAAATGACTGCCTTATTGCCAGCCTAATTGCCTGCCTAATTATCTGCCTAATTGCCTGCCTAATTATCTGCTTAATTGCCTGCTTCATTAACTGCTTAATTATATGCCTAATTGCCTGCCTAATTGCCTGCCTAAATTACTACCTAATAAACTGCACAATTGCCTGCCTAATTAAATGCCTAATTAAATGCCTAATTGCCTGTCTAATTAACCGCCTAATTAACCGTCTAATTGCCTGCCTAATAAACTGCCTAATTAACTGACTAATTTCCTGCCTAATTGACCACCTAATTAACTGCCTAATTGCCTGCTTATTATCTGCCTAATTGCAGCCTAATTATCTGCTTAATTGCCTGCCTAACTAAATGCCTAATTATCTGCTCAATTGCCTGCCTAATTAACCGCCCAATTGCCTGCCTAATTAACTGCTTAATTAAATGCCTAATTACCTGTCTTATTAACTGCCTAATTAACTGCCCAATTGCCTGCCTAATTATCTGCTTAATTGCCTGCCTAATTAAATGCCTAATTGCCTGCCTAATTAACTGCATAATTAACTGCCCAATTGCCGGCCTAAAAGACCGCCTAATTAGGTGCCTTATTGCCTGCCTAATTGACCGCTTAATTAACTGCCTAATTGCCTGCTTAATTATCTGCCTAATTGCCTGCCTAATTGCCTGCCTAATTGCCTGCCTAATTATCTGCTTAATTGCCTGCCTATATAACTGCCTAATTAACTGCCCAATAGCCTACCTAATTAACTGCCTAATTAACTGCCCAATTGCCTGCCTAATTAACTGCCTAAGTGCCTGCCTAATTGCCTGCCTAATTAACTGCCTGATTGCCTTCTCATATATCTGCCTAATTGCCTGCCTAATTGCCTGCTTAATTGCCTGCCTAATTGCCTGCCTAATTATCTGCTTAATTGCCTGCCTAATTAACTGCCTAATTAAATGCCTAATTGCCTGTCTAATTAACTGCCTAATTAACTGCCCAATTGGCTGCCTAATTAACTGCCTAATTAACTGCCTAATTAACTGCCTAATTGCCTGCCATATTGACTGCCTAATCAACTGCCTAATTGCCTGCTTAATTATCTGCCTAATTGCCTGCCTAATTATCTGCTTAATTGCCTGCCTAATAAACTGCCTAATTATCTGCTTAATTGCCTGAATAATTAACTGCCTTAATAACTGCTCAATTGCCTGCCTAATTAACTGCCTAATTAACTGCCCAATTGCCTGCCTAAATGACCACCTAATTAACTGCCTAATTGCCTGTCTAATTAACTGCCTAATTAACTGCCCAATTGCCTGCCTAATTAACTGCCTAATTTACTGTTTAATTGCCTGCCTAATTGACCGCATAATTAACTGCCTAATTGCCTGCTTAATTATCTGCCTAATTGCCTGCCTAATTAACTGCCTAATTGCCTGCCTAAGTGACTGCCTAATTGCCTGCCTAATTGCCAGCCTATTTGCCTGCCTAATTAACTGCCTGATTGCCTGCTTAATTATCTGCCTAATTGCCTGCCTAATTAACTGCCTAATTGCCCGCCTAATTCAATACCTAATTAACTGCACAATTGCCTGCCTAATTAACTGCCTAATTAAATGCCTAATTTCCTGTCTAATTAACCGCCTAATTAACCGCCTAATTAACCGCCTAATTGCCTGCCTAATTAACTGCCTAATTAACTGCCTAATTGCCTGCCTAATTAACTGCCTAAGTGCCTGCCTAATTGCCTGCCTGATTAACTGCCTGATTGCCTTCTCATATATCTGCCTAATTGCCTGCCTAATTAACTGCCTATTTGCCTGCCTAAATGCCTGCCTAATTGCCTGCCTAATTATCTGCTTAATTGCCTGCCTAATAAACTGCCTAAGTGCCTGCCTAATTGCCTGCTTAATTATCTGCCTAATTATCTTCCTTATTAAATGCCTATTTGCCTGTCTAATTAACTGCCTAATTAACTGCCCAATTGCCTGCCTAATAAACTGTCTAATTAACTGCCTAATTGCCTGCCTTATTGACCGCCTAATTAACTGCCTAATTGCCTGCTTAATTATCTGCCTAATTAACTGCCAAATGCCTGCCGAATTGACCGCCTAATTAACTGCCTAATTGCCTGCTTAATTATCTGCCTAATTGACTGCCAAATGATCTGCTTAATTGCCTGCCTAATTAACTGCCTAACTATCTGCTTTATTGCCTGCCTAATTAACTGCCTAATTAACTGCCCAATTGCCTGCCTAATTAACTGCTTAATTAACTGACCAATTGCCTGCCTAATTGACCGCCAAAATAACTGCCTTATAGCCTGTCTAATTACCTGCCAAATTACCTGCCTGCCTAATTAACTGCTTAATTGCCTGCATATTTGCCTGCTTGCCTAATTGCCTGCTTGCCAATTGCTTGCCTAATAACTGCATAATTGCCTGCTAAATTACCTGCCTAATTGCCTGCCTAATTGCTTGACTAATAAACTGCCTTATTGCCTGCCTTATTGCCTGCTTAATTGCCTGCCTAATTGCCAGCCTTATTTACTTCCTAATTGCTTACCTAATTGCCTGCCTAATTAACTGCCTAATTGCCTGTTTTATTATGTGCCTAATTGCCTGCCTAATTAACTGCCTAAGTGCCTGCCTAATTGCCTGCCTAAATAACTGCCTGATTGCCTGCTTAATTATCTGCCTAATTGCCTGCAAATTAACTGCCTAATTGCCTGCCTAATTGCCTGCCTAATTAACTACCTAATTAACTGCACACTTGCCTGCCTAATTAACGGCCTAATTAAATGCCTAATTGCCTGCCTAATTAACTGCCTTATTGCCTGCTTAATTATCTGCCTAATTGCCTGCCTAATTATCTGCTTTATTGCCTGCCTAATTAACTGCCTAATTATCTGCCTAATTGCCTTCCTAATTAACTGCCTAATTAACTGCCCAATTGCCTGCCATATTACCTGCCAAATTGACTGCCTTCGTAATAAACTGCCTTATTGCCTGCCTATTTGCCTGCTTAATTGCCTTCCCAATTGCCTGCCTAATTGCCTGTCTAATTAACTGCCTTATTGCCTGCCCAATGGCCTGCCTAATTAACTGCACAATTGCCTGCCTAATTAACTGCCTAATTAAATGCCTAATTGCCTGCCTAATTGACCTTTTAATAAACTGCCTAATTGCCTGCCTAATTATCTGCCTAATAGCCTGCCTAATTATCTGGTTAATTGCCTGCCTAATTAACTGCCTAATTATCTGCATAATTGCCTGCCTAATTAACTGCCTAATTAAATGCCAAATTGCCTGCCTAATTAACTGCCTAATTAACTGCCCAATTGCCTGTCTAATTAACCGCCTAATTAACTGCCTAATTGCCTGCCTAATTAACTGCCTAATTAACTGCCTAATTGCCTGCCTAATTAACCGCCTAATTAACTGCTGAATTGCCTGCTTAATTATCTGCCTAATTGCCTGCCTTATCATCTGCTTAATTGCCTGCCTAATTAACTGCCTAATTATATGCTTAATTGCCTGCCTAATTAACTGCCTAATTAACTGCCCAATTGCCTGCCTAATTGCCTGCCTAATTAACTGCCCAATTGCCTGCCTAATTGACCGCTTAATTAACTGCCTAATTGCCTGCTTAATTATCTGCCTAATTGCCTGCCTAATTGCCTGCCTAATTGCCTGCCTAATTATCTGCTTAATTGCCTGCCTATATAACTGCCTAATTAACTGCCCAATAGCCTACCTAATTAACTGCCTAATTAACTGCCCAATTGCCTGCCTAATTAACTGCCTAAGTGCCTGCCTAATTGCCTGCCTAATTAACTGCCTGATTGCCTTCTCATATATCTGCCTAATTGCCTGCCTAATTGCCTGCTTAATTGCCTGCCTAATTGCCTGCCTAATTATCTGCTTAATTGCCTGCCTAATTAACTGCCTAATTAAATGCCTAATTGCCTGTCTAATTAACTGCCTAATTAACTGCCCAATTGGCTGCCTAATTAACTGCCTAATTAACTGCCTAATTAACTGCCTAATTGCCTGCCATATTGACTGCCTAATCAACTGCCTAATTGCCTGCTTAATTATCTGCCTAATTGCCTGCCTAATTATCTGCTTAATTGCCTGCCTAATAAACTGCCTAATTATCTGCTTAATTGCCTGAATAATTAACTGCCTTAATAACTGCTCAATTGCCTGCCTAATTAACTGCCCAATTGCCTGCCTAAATGACCACCTAATTAACTGCCTAATTGCCTGTCTAATTAACTGCCTAATTAACTTCCCAATTGCCTGCCTAATTAACTGCCTAATTTACTGTTTAATTGCCTGCCTAATTGACCGCATAATTAACTGCCTAATTGCCTGCTTAATTATCTGCCTAATTGCCTGCCTAATTAACTGCCTAATTGCCTGCCTAAGTGCCTGCCTAATTGCCTGCCTAATTGCCTGCCTAATTGCCAGCCTATTTGCCTGCCTAATTAACTGCCTGATTGCCTGCCTAATTATCTGCTTAATTGCCTGCCTAATTAAATGCCTAATTATCTGCTCAATTTGTTGCCATATTAACTGCCCAATTGCCTGCCTAATTAACTGCTTAATTAAATGCCTAATTACCTGTCTAATTAACTGCCTAATTAACTGCCCAATTGCCTGCCTAATTAACTGCCTAATTAACTGCCCAATTGCCTGCCTAATTGCCTGCCTAATTAACTGCTTATTGCCTGCCTAATTAAATGCCTAATTATCTGCTCAATTGCCTGCCTAATTAACTGCCCAATTGCCTGCCTAATTAACTGCTTAATTAAATGCCTAATTACCTGTCTAATTAACTGCCTAATTAACTGCCCAATTGCCTGCCTATATATCTGCTTAATTGCCTGCCTATTTAAATGCCTAATTATCTGCTCTATTGCCTGCCTAATTAACTGCCCAATTGCCTGCCTAATTAACTGCTTAATTAAATGCCTGATTACCTGTCTAATTAACTGCCTAATTAACTGCCCAATTGCCTGCCTAATTAACTGCCTAATTAACTGCCCAATTGCCTGCCTAATTGCCTGCCTAATTGCCTGCCTAATTAACTGCCTAATTGCCTGCCTAATTATCTGCTTAATTGCCTGCCTAATTAAATGCCTAATTATCTGCTTAATTGCCTGCCTAATTAACTGCACATTTGGCTGCCTAATTATCTGCTTAATTAAATGCCTAATTACCTGTCTAACTAACTGCCTAATTAACTGCCTAATTGCCTGCCTAATCAACTGCCTAATAGCCTGCCTAATTACCTGCAAAATTGCCTGCCTGCCTAATTAACTGCTTAATCGCCTGCTTATTTGCCTGCTTGCCTAATTGCCTGCTTGCCAATTGCTTGCCTAATAACTGCATAATTGCCTGCTAAATTACCTGCCTAATTGCCTGCCTAATTGCTTGACTAATAAACTGCCTTATTGCCTGCTTAATTGCCAGCCTAATTGCCAGCATTATTTACT